>NC_133619.1:19560389-19767889 GCF_048593235.1 Sminthopsis crassicaudata | reverse complement strand
AAGCGTAGGTTAATAGAATATCCATTCTTGTCCTTAACATAGAAACATCCTCAGTCTTTTTTATGCCATTTCATGAATCTATATACTACGAATATTCTCTGTTGAAATAGTGTAACTAACATTTGCTATTGAAAATCAAATGAAAAGCTGTGCTGTTTCAAAGGCTAAAGTGTCTAAACAAAATTCCTTCTAAATCTATTTGGCTTATTTGGAATTAAACAGAATGGAGAGTATTAAAATTGATCCATCTGAAAATAAGATAATTGAATTTTTAAGGTACATCAATATTAAAATTCAAATTACAGGGTGTTTTTTTTTTTAATCTCAAAGTCTTGACTTCATATAGTGCAGTAATTAGATGGGGTTTCAACTCAGTCTCAATTGAACTCTAAACAAAGTTGAGCTGGGAACGAATCTTATTTCATATAAAAGCTTTTTGCTTTTTTTCTAATTGAATTTCTTTTTTTGTTGTTAGAAACGTCTTGTTTTGAAAGAGTTAATGTCTAAAGTCATTCCTCTCATAAAAAGCAAAACTTTGAAATCACTATCTACACATTCTTGCTAATTTAAAAGGATCAAATAAACTGTTTATTGTTGCCAGGAGATGTTCAAATTATAAAGTGTCTCTCATCCCACTGCCTTCAGAATTCTGTGTGGTGTTGCATTATTCATACCAACCGACATTTCAACAGATTAGCAGTGTAAGTAAGAGTAAAATGGATTTATTTTTTTTTTAATTCTAGCCAATATGATTACTCTGTTTAAAAAAAAAAAAAAAGAATTCTAAACATTATGGATTCTGAGATTTTGCTGCCATCTTCTGATGAAAATTCTCTGTTTGGGAAAGGTAATTGTCATAAAATTGACAAGGTTAAGAAGGTAATGGAAACTACTTCCCTTTTCTACTAAATGTCATCCATGGCTAAAGGAAAATAAGGCTCATGAGTGGATGACTGATTGGGTAGGAAGCAAACAAAAGGAGATGTCAGAATCAGCTGTAAGATAAAATGGTAGAAATAGAGACAGGGAAACCAATAAAAATCGGGTACCATTGCAGAGCAGAAAGTTCTGGACTTGGGGTCAAGAAGATATTGCTGATACTTGCCAGATGCTGACCTTGATCAGTTCACCAGCACTCTCTGAGTCTCAGTTCATCTGTAAAACAGAGAAAATAGCTCCTCCAGTATCTAAATCACTAGGTTATTGTGAAGATTATACGGTATAATATGCCAGATATGATGATGATGATGATGATGATGATGATGATGATGATGATAAAGTCAATATCCTGTCCATCTTCTTCTGAAAGGACCTTCAATTTCCTGCTGATGCACACAGGAATATGGATTTTTGTTATCTGTATGCATACCGTTATGGCCCAATTTAGGCATGAATAATCTCCCTCTTGGTGAATAATAACTGGCATTTATGTCAGACTTTAATGTTTGCCAATTTCTGGACAGCCATTGCCCTCTCTTATAAATTCTCAAAACCCTAGCATACATACAGGGTCTGGATGATGATGATGATGATGATGATGATGATTACCACTTTACAAAGGAAGCAATGGCAGAATCTGGGTGAACCACCCAGAATCACTCAGCTAGGGAGCAAAAGGGATAGATTTGAACCCTGCTCTTTCTAACTCCATGTTTAACATTTAGATATTTAAAAATTGCTCTCTTGTAGTTATTAGAAAAGTATGGCAAGATTTCCTTTCAGCCTGAATACTTTTCTCACTCCATTCTTCTTCTTTGATACCATTTGATCAAGACAAAATCCTATTTTTTTTCTTCTCTTGGGATACCACAGATTCCAACTATCTTTTATGGAAAGAGGAGATACACAGATGAAGAATCGCTAATGGAGGGCAAGGGTGAGGGAACATTAATGCTGTGAAAATCCATCAGACTGAGTGTCAGGAGACACTTGAGTTTTCTACCGGGGTCTGAGTTTTTTTGGTCTTGGCCAGGTAAATTCCACTTTCTAAGAATCATTTTTCTCCCTGGTTGAATTAGAATTTAGCTAGATGACTTTGAGTATCTCAGATTTAGATGAAAAGCAATGTGGTACAGTGGGAAATATCACTGGGATAGAGCCATGGGACTCAGGAGTTCGCTGGGCTCTCTGGCTTTCTACTTACAATCTAACTTGGTCTCAGTTTCCTAAGGTGTAAAATGAAGGTATTGGTCTATATGACCTCAGAGATCCCGTCTAACTCCAAATCTATGACACTAATGTTCAATAGAAGAGTTGACAGCCTTTGTTGGCCTGTCACTCTGACCAGCTAGTGAATTCCATGGATCCCTTCTCAGAGTCATGTTTTTAAAACTGATTTAAACTATTTTTTTTTCTTTTAAAGTAAAAATACACCATGTTAAGAAGCCCCAAACCAAACTCTGACTTAGAATGGATCCATCCAGTTTATCAAGAAGAAATGAAGTTTAAGGAACTTGTTATGCTACTTTAAGAAAAAAAAAATCTGACTTCACAGTTTCTAAAGCAGTGTTATCTGCTGAGATTAGAGACAGTTGCCAAATTTATTAATTTTGATTTACCTTTGGTGAACTATTAAATAAATCTAGAAATTTAAAAAAAAAATGTAGACTTCAAGTACAGCAATGTTATTTTCAGGAATATTCCTAACTATTTTTATGTCCAAGGCACTTTTAAAAAATTTCTCCAACCTCATTCATATCGGCTATCTCCTTTTAATCTCACAGGAATCCTGAGAATTAGGCAAGGAAGATATTAGACTCTTAATTTTACAGATGAATGAACTCAAAGAGTTGCAAAATGACGGTCACAGCTTTGCTGCTAAATGCTTTTTGACCTTGGACTGGTAATTTAACCTTTGTGAACCTTAGTGTTATCTTCTGAAAACTAGGAGGCTGAAACTAGATCTTTCAAGGAAGAATATTGCATGAGATCTTTCCAAAATCTAAGATTCAATGACTTTCCTATTTGTTCAATATCATTTGCTTGTCATGGCAATGACATAAATTTCTATCTTCTATTATGTATTAAGTTAATAACCAAGCATTTATTAAATAGCTAATATGTATAAGGTACTAGGAAGCACTAGATACATAATTTATAATATGTATGTGTGTATGTATCTGCATATATGTATATACATACATATATACATAAAATAAACAATCCCTATGATCAACGAGTTTTCATGCAAATGGGAAAGGAAAAATACAGGAAACATCTAAGTTCAGGGTAACTTTAAAATGAATAAATGCAAATATCCATGCCACAGTTAAATACAAGGTAGTTTGAGAGAAAGGATAGGAGTAGATAGAGAAGCAAGAAATACTTGCTGCAGAAAATATTAGATCTGTATCTCAAGGGGAAAAAAAGGATTCTGAGGTAGAAACAAGGCAGCAAAGTATCCAAACTCTCATCACTGGACAGGAAAGCTAATGGACTAATTTAGGGAGTAGATGAAGTTTGTCTTCAAATATCATACTCTTTAATTTTAATTATCTTTTCTGCAAGGAAGAGGGAGGAAAGGCAAAAAGCATTTACATAGCACCTACTCTGTGTCAAGCACTCAGCAAGTGATTTTTACCAAAGTCATCTCATTTGCTGTTCATCAAAACCCTGAAAGGAGGTGTTTTTATTAAATTCATTTCTCCATTGAGATAGAAGTTAAATGACTTGCTCACTCACTTTTTATATTGATAGGGTTTGCGTCTCTAGGAATACCCCATAGCCTCTAATGACAGAGTCTGAATTTAATGACAGACAAAAAAATAAGGCTAAATAAAATGAATTTGAGAAGATAGGTGGTGAAACCGTCAAGACAACTGAATCTTAGTTTTTTTGCTATTTTAAAACAAATAATGTTAAATAGTAATATCTTTAAATTATAATTTGAGGAATAACTATATATGCTCAGGTACAGACTGTGTTATACTGATATAATTACCCTTTCCCTTGTGTATGTCACTCAGTTGATTCAATGATTCCCTTTGTTAATCTTGGCAGAATACTGGAGTGCTTGCCGTTTTTTTTCTCTACCTCATTTTACAGATGAAAAAACTGAGGCAAACTGGATTAAGTGACTTGTTCAGGATCACACAGCTAGTAAATAACTTTTAAAAATACTTTTTAAAATTAATTTTATAATTATAACATTTTTGACAGTACATATGCATAGGTAATTTTTTTTTTTTTTACAACATTATCCCTTGTACTCCCTTCTGTTCTGAATTTTTCCCCTCCTTCCCTCCACCCCCTCCCCTAGATGGCAGGCTTTCACACATATTAAATATCTTATAGTATATCCTAGGTACAATATATATGTGCAGAACCGAATTTTGTTGTTGTTGCTTCAAAGGAAGAATTTGATTCGGAAGGTAAAAATATCCTGGAGAGAAAAAAAAATTCTCACACTTTACACTCATTTCCCAGTGTTCCTTTTCTGGATGTAGTTGATTCTGTCCATCATTGATCCATTGGAATTGGATTAACTCTTCTCTGCGTTGAAGATATCCATTTCCATCAGAATACATCCTTGTACAGTATCATTGTTGAAGTGTTTAATGATCTCCTGGTTCTGCTTGTTTCACTCAGCATCAGTTGATGTAAGTCTCTCCAAGCCTCTCTGTATTCCTCCTGTTGGTCATTTCTTACAGAACAATAACATTCCATAACATTCATATACCATAATTTACCCAACCATTCTCCAATTGATGGACATCCATTCATCTTCCAGTTTCTAATGACTATGAAAAGAGCTACCATAAACATTTTGGCACATACAGGTCCCTTTCCCTTCTTTAGTATTTCCTCGAGATATAAGCCCAGTAGTAGCATTGCTGGATCAAAGGATATGCATATTTTGATAACTTTTTGGCATAGTTCCAGATTGCTCTCCAGAATGGTTGGATTCTTTCACAACTCCACCAACAATGCATCAGTGTCCCAGTTTTCCCACATCCCCTCCAACATTCATCATTATTTGTTTCTGTCATCTTAGCCAATCTGACAGGTGTGTAATGATATCTCAGAGTTGTCTTAATTTGCATTTCTCTGATCAATAGTGATTTGGAACATTCTTTCATATGAGTGGAAATAGTTATAATTTCATCATCTGAAAATTGTCTGTTCATATCCTTTGACCATTTATCAATTGGAGAATGGCTTGATTTCTTATAAATTAAAGTCAATTCTCTGTATATTTTGAAGATGAGGCCTTTATCAGAACTTTTAACTGTAAAAATGTTTTCCCAATTTGTTACTTCCCTTCTAATCTTGTTTGCATTAGTTATGTTTGTACAGAAGTTTTTTAATTTGATGTAATCAAAATTTTCTATTTTGTGATCAATAATGATCTCTAGTTTTCCTTTGGACACAAATTCCTTCGTCCTCCACTAGTTTGAGAGGTAAACTATCCTATGTTCTTCTAATTTATTTATGAACTCATTCTTTATACCTAAATCTTGGACCCATTTTGATCTAATCTTCGTATGTGGTGTTAAGTGTGAGTCCATGCCTAGTTTCTGCCATACTAATTTCCAGTTTTCCCAGCAGTTTTTGTCAAATAATGAATTCTTATCCCAAAAGTTGGGATATTTGGGTTTGTCAAACACTAGATTGCTATTTTCATTCACTATCTTGCCCTGTGAACCTAACCTATTCCACTGATCAACTAGTCTATTTCTTAGCCAATACCAAATGGTTTTGGTGACTGTTGCTTTATAATATAGTTCTAGATCAGGTACAGCTAGACCACCTTAATTTAATTTTTCTTTCATTACTTCCCTTGAAATTCTGTTGTTATTTTTTCTAGGTCATTAAAATAGTTTCTTGGGAGTCTGATTGGTATGACACTAAATAGATTAGTTTAGGGAGTATTGTCATCTTAATTATATTCACTCGGCCTATCTAAGAGCACTGAATGTCTTTCCAATTATTTAAACCTGACTTTATTTTTGTGGCAAGCATTTTGTAATTTTGCTCATATAATTCCTGACTTTCCTTTGGTAGATATATCCCCAAATATTTTATACTATCATCGGTTATTATGAATGGAATTTCTCTTTGTATTTCTTGCTGTTGGATTGTGTTGGTAATGTATAAAAATGCTAAGGATTTTTGTGGATTTATTTTGTATCCTGCAACTTTGCTAAAGTTCTGAATTATTTCTAATAGCTTTTTAGCAGAGTCTTTGGGGTTCTTTAAGTATACCATCATGTCATCTGCAAAGAGTGATAGTTTGATTTCCTCATTTCCTATTCTAGTTCCTTGAATCTCTTTCTCGGCTTTTATTTCTGAGGCTAGAGTTTCTAGTACTATATTGAATAGTAATGGTGATAGTGGGCAACCTTCTTTCACTCCTGATCTTACTGGGAAAGGTTGCAGTTTATTTCTATTGCATATTATGCTTACTGAAGGTCTTAAATATATGTTCCTTATTATTTTAAGGAATAGTCCATTTATTCCTATACTCTCAAGCGTTTTTAGTAGAAATGGATGTTGGATTTTATCAAATGCTTTTTCTGCATTTATTTAGATGATCATATGGTTTTTATTAATTTGATTATTAATATGGTCAATTATATTAATAGTTTTCCTAATATTAAACCAGCCCTGCATTCTTGGTATAAATCCTACTTGATCATAGTGTATTATCCTGGGGATAATTTTCTGTAGTCTTTTTGCTAATATCTTATTTAAGATTTTAGCATCAATATTCATTAGTGAGATTTGTCTATAATTTTCTTTCTCAGTTTTCAATCTACCTGGTTTAGGTATCAGTACCATGTCTGTGTCATAAAAGGAATTTGGTAGGACTCCTTCAATCCCTATTTTTAAAAATAGTTTATATAACATTGGAGTTAGTTGTTCTTTAAATGTTTGGTAAAATTTACATGTAAATCCATCTGGTCCTGGGGATTTTTTCTTAGGGAGTTGGTTAATAGCTTGTTCTATTTATTTTTCTGAAATGGGACTGTTTACACTACTTACTTCTTCCTCTGTTAATCTGGGCAAGCTATATTTTTGAAGGCATTTTTCCATTTCATTTAAGGTATCGAATTGATTGGCATAAAGTTGAGCAAAGTAGCTCCTAACTATTGTTCTAATTTCCTTTTCATTAGTGGTGAGTTCTCCCTTTTCATTTTCAAGACTAACAATTTCCTTTTTCTCTTTCCTTTTTTTAATCAGATTATTAAGGGTTTGTCTATTTTGTTGGTTTTTTTCATAGAACCAACTCTTAGTTTTATTAATTAATTCAATAGTTTTATTTTTACTTTCAATTTTATTAATCTCATCTTTTATTTTTTGAATTTCAAGTTTTGTGTTTGTCTGGGGGTTTTTAATTTGTTCCTTTTCTAGCAATTTTAGTTGTAAGCCCAATTTGTTGACCCTTTCTTTCTCTATTTTATGCAAGTAGGCCTCTAGAGATATAAAATTTCTGCTTATTACTGCTTTGGCTGTATCCCACACATTTTGGTATGATGTCTCATTATTGTCATTTTCTTGGGTGAAGTTATTAATTATGTCTATGATTTGCTGTTTTACCCAATCATTCTTTTGTATAAGATTATTTAGTTTCCAATTATTTTTCCCCCCTGGCTATTAAATGTAATTTTAATTGCATTGTGGTCTGAAAAGGATGCATTTACTATTTCTGCCTTACTGCATTTGATTTTGAGGTTTTTATGTCCTAGTATATGGTCAATTTTTGTATAGGTTCCATGAACTGCTGAGAAGAAAGTATACTCCCTGCTGTCTCCATTTAGCTTTCACCAAAGATCTATCATATCAAACTTTTCTAGTATTCTATTTACCTCTTTGACTTTTTTCTTATTTATTTTGTGGTTTGATTTATCTTAATTCTGAGAGTGCAAGGTTGAGATCTCCCACTATTATAGTTTTGCTGTCTATTTCTTTTTGCAGCTCTCTTAATTTCTCTTTTAAGAATTTAGATGTTGTACCACTTGGTGTGTATATGTTCAATATTGATACTGCTTCATTATCCATGCTACCCTTTAGCAGGATATAATGTCCTTCCTTATCTCTTTTAATTAGATCAATTTTTGTTTTTGCTTGATCTGAGATGAGGATGGCTACCCCTGCTTTTTTGACTTCAGCTGAACATAGTAGATTCTGCTTTTGGCTCTTCATGAGATGTAGTACCACTCCTTTACCCTTTTTTTATGATATAATTTCCTTTCCACCTCTAGTTTCTAGGACAAATTATACATGTGTTCTTTACATATCTTTATGGCAGAAATATAGTTTTCAAGATTTCTTTTTTACCTTTTTAGAAATCTCGTGAGTTCTGTATTTGAAGATCATACATTTTGTGTAGGTCTGACTTTTTCATCAAGAATAGATGGAATTCATTTATTTCGTTAAATGTCCATCTTCTATCCTGGAAAATGATGCTCATTTTTGCTGGGTAAGTTATTCTTGGCTGCATACCAAATTCTTTAGCCTTTTGGAATATCATATTTCAGGATTTCAGGCCCTTCATTCTTTTAATGTGGACGCTGCTAGATCCTGGGTTATCCTTATTGTGGCTCCTCCATATCTGAATTGGTTTTTTCTAGCAGCTTTCAATATTTTTCCTTTGTCTGATGGTTCTTGAACTTGACCAGTGTATTTCTTGGCATTTTGATTTAGGGTCCCTTTCAGTAGGTGATCGATTAATTTTTTCAATGTCTATTTTACCCTCTGTTTCCAAAACGTCTGGGCAGTTCTCTTTGATGATTTCCCAGAAAATAGAGTCCAGGCTCTTTTTTTCCTCACATTTTTTAGGGAGTCTGATTATACTCAAATTGTCTCCCCTGGATCTGTTTTCCAGGTCTGTTGTCTTTCCAATAAGGTACTTGACATTCTTTTCAATTGTTTCATTTTTCTGGTTTTGTTTGACTATGTCTTGGTTTCTCCTTGAGTCATTCATTTCTAGTTGTTCGAGTCTAATTTTCAATAATGTATTTTCTTCACTCACTTTTTTAATATCTTTTTGTAATTGTCCAATTGTGTTTTTAATCTTCTATGGAATTTTTTTCCATTTCATCCATTTTATTTTTAGAGAGCTGTTTTCTTTTTCCAGCTCACTAATCCTGTTTTCCTTGGAGTTGTTTACCTTTTCCAGCTCACTAATCTTATTTCTCAATGATTTGTTTTCTTTATCCACTCTGTCTTTAAATGTGTGGGATGACTTCTCCAGGCTCTCTTGCCAAGCTTCCCTTTCCTTTTCCCATTTTTCTTCTAGCTCTCTTGTGAGAGCCTTTTTGATTTCCTCTATGAGAGTCTTGTGTATTGAGGAGCAGATCTTATCCCCCTTAGGAGATTCCTCTGGAGACAGTCTGTTTTTAGTCTCCTCAGTATTTGAAGTGTGCTCCCTCTCCATACAGAAGCTGTCCATGGTTAGAGCCCTTTTGAATTTTTTGTTCATGTTGTCAGAGCGGGAATAGAAGAAAACAAATTGACAAGAGAAACAATTGGTCTGTTTCTGGGGGGGGGGGATGGGGCTGGATAGTGTTACTGATCTTTCTCTACAGACTGAGGGAGATAGCAGCAAGGCGCTAACAGGACAGCCATGGTTGCACTGTGTCTGGGCTCTGAGGCTCTGAGAATGCACTGAGTCACTCTGGGTGGGGGTGGCTGGGTCCTGGAGAGATGCTAGCTTTCCTGGGTTTTATTCTTCACCTCCAGTAATTACACCCTCTCTGCTGCTCTTGGCTTGCTGCCAAGACGGAGTATCCACTCTGGGGTAAAAGTCTTTTCACAGAAAAGGTAGAGATCCCACCCCTCCCCCCTCTGGTCTGGGTTGTGTGAGGGGCCTGTCTTGCTCTGGCTGCCTGCCCTCAGTCTGCGCCCAGTCTGATTGACCCTCCCCCGAGCAAACACAGACCTTCTCTGGCGAATTTCAAGGATGTCTTCTCTTGGTGATTATTTGTGGGTTTCTTTTCTGGTCAAACATTAACTCCGAGGCTTGTCATGAAGTAAGTCCTGAGAGAAAACACAGAGCTCAAGCAGTTGTCTGCCTCCATGCCGCCATCTTGGCCGGAAGTGCTAGTAAATTACTGAGGCTGGATTTAAACTCAGGAAAATGAGCCTGACTCCAGGCCTGCATCTTCTGCAATAGCAGATATTGTTCAACATAGATTCTACTTAAACACATGGGATATCAGGAATTCAATAGTAAAATATTTATTCTCTATTCACAGAAAGACAAAAATTACTGAAACTACTGTGGCATTTGGGGATGTAACAGTTTTTCAGGAACTTAGCATCCAAAAACCCTCAAAGATCTATGATGTTATTATTTATGTAGCAGACCACCACTGTGGAGACTTTGTAAGCTGCCTTTGACCTTTACATAATATGACAATCAAGTGATAATACTTATTATGTAGAGAATTCAAATCCCAATTGTGCTAACAGAATCTTGGTAAACTTTAATAGGAAAGATGTTTTTATGGAAAATGGTTATACAAAATGGTAAACTATCAAGCCAGGAATAGAACCTTGGTTCTCTGTCTGGTCCCAGCCCCTTTTTCTACTCTATCCCAATAATTCTCATCTCAAATTAGAAAAGATCACCATCAAGTCTACTCCCCTCACCATTTTACAAAAAAGAAACTGAGGCTCAAAGAGTTGAAAACACTTCCTTAATGTCACAAAGGTAAAAAATGATCAGAGTCAGGATATGAATTCAGGTTGCAGTAGATAAATCCAAAGGAGCTGACTGAGGCACTTAAAGGTCAAATGACTTGCTCACATAACCAATAGGTATTGGAGGTAGGGTGGGATTCCAGATCTTCATGACCCAAAATAATTATTTTTCTATTGTATTCTGTTATTTCTGAAATTCATTAAAAGGAAAGAAAATTCTAAAGTGGTTGGTGATATATTATGTGACCCACACAGTGTTCTGTGATTTCATCCTAGAATTCTTTGCCCCAGAAAAAGTCAATTAAAATACTATGGCAAGAATATTGACATACTGCCATCAAATTGTTTTCTGTTCTTGCCTGATACTTTGAAGGTCTCCCCCTCCCAGATTGCTATTTTTGAGATTTTAAATTAGGCGATCTTTTGTCTCAATTCTTACTTAGCAAGGGCTTACTATTATTACATTAGTCATTGAAGAAAAATCACCTCAGACAAACAACCAGGGAAAAACCTTAATTTGGAAAGGCCAACATTTTCCACTGCTTTCTAACCCATAATCATGCATCTTTGTCTTGTCATTGGACTTCAATGACTTTGGAAGTGAGATAAGGCTGATGACTTCACAGCTGTCTCATTTAAATCCAATTCTGGGGCAAATCAAAACATCAGTTTGTGATATCATTGATCCTCTTTGGGAGCAAAGGGCAAACAAGAACAATATGCTTCATATGTGAGTTTGGACAAGTCACTTCACCATGATGGGCCTCCTAATCCGCTTGGATTGGGATGATCTCTGAGATCTGATGATCTGATGAACCCTAAAACCAACTCATTTAACACCTACTAGATGTCTGCTATGTCAGGATTACAAAGATAATCATGGATCTCAAAGAGCTTGAATTCTACTGGAGGAGACAATATTGACATATCTTTCACGTAATAACTGCTGGTTGTATAATAATGAGACTTTTTTTACAATGACAAGATCCCAGGTATTACATTCACCATGTTTTAATTATTACAACTGATACTTGTAGAATGAATCTTGCATATTGTCACTTTTGATTATCACAATTCATGAGGAATATTTTTCCTATCATTTGCCCCAAAGGGGAAACTAGAAAACTGAAGCCTTGGACCTGGAATAGGGAAGACCTGAATTTAAATCCCACCTTAGATATTTACTAGTTCCTACTGCTGATGCTGCTTAGTTGTGAGAACTTGGGCAAGTCACTTAACCTCTACATAGAGGTTTCCTCATCTGTAAAATAAGGACAATAACAACACCTATGTCCCAGGATTGTTGTGATGATCAAATGAGATAAAAAATGTAAATGCTTTGTACAATGCCTGCTATATAGAAACAACTATATAGATGATAACTTCCACTACTGCTACTACTACAATAATTGCTGCTATTGCTACTATACAATTACTGCTGCTGCTAATTCTACTACTACAATTACTGCTGCTGCTATTGCTACTATCCAACTATTGCTGCTCCTAATATTATTACAGCTGCTGCTACTTCCAATACTTTTACTGTTCCTGCTGCTAATTCTCCTACTACAATAACTGTTGCTGCTAATTCTACTACTACAATTACTGCTGCAGCTGTTGCTACTATCCAACTATTGAGGCTCCTAATATTATTACAGCTGCTGCTACTTCCAATACTTTTACTGTTCCTGCTGCTAATTCTCCTACTACAATAACTGTTGCTGCTAATTCTACTACTACAATTACTGCTGCTGCTGTTGCTACTATCCAACTATTGCTGCTACTAATATTATTACAGCTGCTGCTACTTCCAATACTTTTACTGTTCCTGCTGCTAATTCTCCTACTACAATAACTGTTGCTGCTAATTCTACTACTACAATTACTGCTGCTGCTGCTGTTGCTACTATCCAACTATTGCTGCTACTAATATTATTACAGCTGCTGCTACTTCCAATACTTTTACTGTTCCTGCTGCTAATTCTCCTACTACAATAACTGTTGCTGCTAATTCTACTACTACAATTACTGCTGCAGCTGTTGCTACTATCCAACTATTGCTGCTCCTAATATTATTACAGCTGCTGCTACTTCCAATACTTTTACTGTTCCTGCTGCTAATTCTACTACTACAATTACTGCTGCTGCTGTTGCTACTATCCAACTATTGCTGCTACTAATATTATTATAGCTGCTGCTACTTCCAATACTTTTACTGTTCCTGCTGCTAATTCTACTACTACAATAACTGCTGCTGCTAATTCTACTACTACAATAACTGCTGCTGCTAATTCTACTACTATAATAACTGCTGCTTCTACTATTTAATTATTGCTGCTGCTGCTACTATCCAACTACTGCTGCTGCTACTAATATTATTACAGCTTCTGCTACTTCCAATATTTTTACTGCTCCTGCTGCTGTTACTATACAATTACTACTGTTGCTACTAACTATTACAGCTGCTGCTGCTTCAAATAGTTTTACTGCTCCTGCTGCTAATTCTGCTACTACAATTACTGCTGCTCTTGCTACTAATACAACAATTACTGCTGTTGCTAATATTATTATTGCTGCTGCTGCTACTATTGCTACTGCTACCACTACTATTACTGCTGCTGCTATAAATATTATTATTGCTAGTGCTGCTACTACTACTTATTACTGTTACTATTATTGCTGCTGTTGCAAACAGTAGTCATTGTGGTAGCCTTACCACTACAATTACTGCTGCTGCTACACTTCTGTTTGCCTCAGTTGCCTCAAACGTAATCTGGGATAATAGTACCATAGTTATTCTAAACATCATGTATGATAATATATAATATAATAAATATATAGCCTAGTGCCTTGATGAATTCTTATTAAATGCTTGTTTTCTTCTTTCTCTACTTTGCAGGTGAGGAAACAAACATAAATGACTTGCATAGAAGGATGGAAAATTAATTGAAACCAAGTTCTCTAGGCTTAGTGATCTGGCATCTCCATCCCCCCCAGATACCTCTACCATCTAAAAAAGATGAAACAAACAAACATAGATGATGTAAATAAATAGATAGGATGAAGAGATAGATGAGGAAATACATACATGAAAAAGTATCTTTGGTCTTTTTAATGTGATCTATTTATATATGTACAGGGTGGTGGGAAATTGTCCAAATCACACACAGTTGATATGGAATGGAAGCTTGTTTTGAACTCAGGGCTTCCTGGTTCCACAGCCAGGGCCTCTGTGCATTGAAACCAGAAGCTGCAAAGCGGCATTGATCTGTATTGTTAAAGGGGGTGAACTCACTGGGAGATGTCTACCTCCTTGTGCCAATATGTCGGGACTTGACCAAAATTACTTCTTTGATTTCTTTTATCTACATTTTTCAAAAACATTCACCATAAAGTTCCTGAGTTTTAAATCCTTTAACAAAAGGAAATTGAGGGAGTTGGCAGGATCATTTCTTCAAAGACTGCACACGAAAATTAGAGAAAAGAAATAGAATTTCAATTCTCAGCCTATGGCTATATGTCCAAGTTAATAGAATGCAATAAAAAAATTAAACTAATCAAAACTAGATTAAGTCAAGCTAATGGTATCTCAATTGGGTTTGTCTGATTATTTCACTTTTTAACTAGTTCCACACAACCAATTCTGATCAATGCTATTATTTTGCTTCCAGACTGCCTCCCTCAAGATACTTCGCACATACTTACCTGCCGGATTTACCAATGAATCAAGATGTTAATCTCAGATGGAGTCTCTTCTCACCTTGAAAATGATTAGCTTTAAGCATCCCCAAATGATATGTCCTGGTCCTATAGCATCCTATATTAGGCTTGACTTCATATAATCATGTTCTTTACAACTTATTAGATTTTCTCTGTTTTCTTAAGTTAGTGATTTAATATCTTGCTGCTCATTCCACAGTTTGTCTTTCTTTGAACTTTTTTTTTTTTTCATTTTCATGTCTGAAGCATATGACATACCTGAAATCTTCTCCCTGAACATGGTTTCCTGCCCAGTGTATTTAATTTAAGCAGCCTTCACCACTTATCATGTGGCATAATGCTTTTTAAAAAGCTATTAAGGTGCCTTGTAGAAATATAAATGCATCTCCTAACTATACTATTGATAAAGTGAGGAATTGTTCTCTCCATAGTCATTTTTTCTAAGTATATTTCAAATGATATTTGTCAAATTTTATCCTCTACTGACGGCATCCTATGTCATCATTAACTCTGCGTTTTGCTGTATTTCCTTTTGATCTCTGAGGTATTAAGTTCCCTAAGTTTTCAACAGCCAAGTGACAGGATCCTCAGACATGCCTTTCAGATTTAGAATCAATAAGCCAGGCACTACTCTATCCTGTTCAAGTATATTGTCAGAAGAATAAATACAGCTTTGCTTCAGCTAATTAACATGTTAACTTCTTCTATCAGTTCATAACCAGATACTGTACACAAGGTAGGAGGAAATGATAGCTCTTCATTTAGGAAAGCAACTGATCGAGTGAATCAATGAACCATCCACTTTGCAGTAATGAGCTTCCCAAAATTAGAGCAAACTCAGATGATAGAAATAGCAGGATATCCATAATATCCTGTTATTATAACCGACATTTGTTTACTTGGGAGAATCTAATACCAGCTGATTAAATTTTTTTTTAATGTTTACTTATTATACTCTGAGCTTGTTCAAACATTTGAAATGAGGTTGACTTCTCAACAGATAATGATGGTCTCATGCAAATCAGCCCCATCTTCCAATGTAGCAGATTGTATTGTTTATTAAGAACTCAAGTAAGGGCTTTGGAGTTCACCGAATGGCAGGACTCTTCAACACAAATGGCTTGA
This sequence comes from Sminthopsis crassicaudata, assembly GCF_048593235.1. Lineage (NCBI taxonomy): Eukaryota > Metazoa > Chordata > Mammalia > Dasyuromorphia > Dasyuridae > Sminthopsis > Sminthopsis crassicaudata. The sequence goes on along the minus strand of NC_133619.1, from coordinate 19,752,397 downwards.
GAGGTAATTTAAGCTGATATGCTTATCCATAAATGTTCGCATTTTCATTCCCTTATGGATAAAGCACAACTTTTGTCAGCCGAACAAGGGCAATGCCAGTCAACTGTTTTCTGGGGATCCAACACATCAGTAAGAACATGACAATGGGGAAAGGCTAAAGAGGAAAAACATGGGAAGCAGAAACACAAAGACAAAATGGTGTACAAGGGGGTAGATGCAGCTTTTCTTGGGCTAAGGAATAATGGGCTCAAATTCTGGATCATTTACGACCCTGAGAAAGTAATTTCTGTTCTTCAATGTTTTCATCGGTAACATTAAAAGAGACTTGTTTCCTTCTGAAATCCTTTCCATTTCTAAATCTGTGTCATTCTGATTCTTTGAAATAGTTCTTACCCTCAGTGAGATTACATTCTTTATTGAGTTATGGTACTTTTATTAGTAAGCTGTATATACACACTAAAGGGATGGCTTATATCTGGCTACTCTAATTTATTCTTCAATAAGTCGTCAAGGTCGATAAGTAAATAGCATTGGGGGGTGACATGACTGATGCAACCAATCTATGGATATCCCAGTTTTCCAGCTGCTAGTACCTTACTCTCTAAGATCGTCTTCCATCTACTCTTCAAAAAACAAGGTATGGACCTAGTTATTTACAGCAAAGCAACACAGTAGACAGAGTGCCAGAACTGTCTGTCAGAAAAGATGCAAGTTCAAATCTGGACTCAATGACATAGTAAACATTATTTAAACGGGAATTATCAGCAGCACCATCAACACGTTGGCTCCTTCATTACAATGTGAGCTCTGAGGAACAGGGACTCTCTTTTGTTTGTTTGTTTACATTCTCATTTTACATCCCCAGTTTTTAGCAGTGACTGGAACTGTGTAGTTACATAATAAAGGTTTATTAAATTACTCTGGAAGACTTTATTCCCTTTAGCAACTATGATAATCCCTTCCATATAGGATAACAAGATTCAAATAATTTAAAAGAAATCAAATATTAATTAGTTTCTATTGTACAGAAGACTAGAAAGAATTTTCAGAACTTCATCTTTTCAAAGAGATAATAAAGTGAATTCAAGTGTTTTCTATGAGAAAATATTTGCACTTTCTCCCCTTCCTTCCCTACTTCTCTCTGTCTCTATGTCTTTTATCTTTCTCAGCCTTTCTCTCTCTCTCTCTCTCTCTCTCTCTCTCTCTCTCTCTCTCTCTCTCTCTCTCTCTCTCTCTCCTCCTTTCCCTGTTTTTCTGTCCTCTCATTCAAATCATTTTTTCCTTTTCCTTTTTTTAATTATTTTTTTCATTTTTTTCAAACATATTTGTGGTTATAATTTCTAATCTATATATGCATACTAATTATTTAATATGTGTGTTTATATTATATATGAGTATTTACATAATTCCCCCATAAACTTTATCCAAAATAATTTTAATATTAGAGAATTAAATATTAAAGATTATAATATTACAACTATTATTTGAGTCAACTCAATATTATTAGAGAACTAAAAAAGTACAAAATAATATCATATGTACATATTTGCATTTTATATACATGATTATATACATATACCCTGTGGATTATGTCTCTCTCTATGTATATATGCATACACATATATTTTATGGCTCACATCATATTACTTTCTATAAAAATGTGTATATGACACTGTTGACTAATATTTCTTTTAGCTTAATTTAATTTTTTATTTCTACTCTGAAATATCTATTTTAATATATCAATTCATAGGTTTTTTAATTGAAAAATAGCCAAATGGATGCTATTCAGACAAGAACAAATGATGACCTATAGAAGATTGCCACGTTTATTGGCTAATAGGATAGAAGAACTTTTAAATTAATGAAATGAGGAAGAGTCACATTCACAGGAGCTCTCTGAAGCTTTTATACCTAAGCTAGGTCTTGAGTGGAAGAGAAAAATTCCATAATTAATTGTGAGAAAAGTGTACTTCTAGATTAAAGAGCTTAATACAAGGGTAAGAGAGAGAATGAGAGTCTCTGGCTCATTCCACAAAATTTAGAATCAAATGCTATCAAAGTGAACAATTAAATAGTAAACTTTACCACTATATGAATACAAGTATAAAACCAGAATCTAATGTGTAAAATTCACTCATATTCTAGAGGGATTTATTGAGAATTATGATACTGGACATCTACTTATAAAGAAATATATTAAGACATTAGCATGATGCTATAACGTAGTTAGAAAAAACCTCCCAATTTTTTCATTAATATTAGATAAGTATCAAGATATAAAAGGGTATGGGTTACCAGGATTTTCTTTTTTTGTTGTTTTTTTATTATACTGTTTATTCAGACTTTCAGAATCAACATAAATTTTTTATAAGTTAAATTAATTCTTTTTGGTGTTAGATGGTAAGGACACATTAAACGTTTATGAAATTCAAAACCAATGAACGGAGATGGACTAAGACAGAATGCATTATCAGAATGTAATTTTCATGTTAAAGTTTTGTTTTCAAGATAAATTACCTTGCTTGGTATCACCATGATTTTTTTAAAAAGCTTTCATGTTGTGGAGACATGCAAATTACTGCTATATTAGATTAATGACTAAGTTTCAAGAAAATGAAACCTAATGAATAACTCAACTAATATATGCAATGTGTATTTTCTCCTACAGAGGATATTGGTTTGAAAATTAGCATAATATGCAAATAAGTAAAATATAAACATCTTGATTTTCCATTGTCAACATACCAAAAATTAACCAGGCATTTAACTCTATAATTAATAAACACCTGCATGATCATTCCATTGTGACCTGAAATCTGTCCCTTTTTTATCCCTTTTGTTTGTATCAATTCCAGTGAATGCACTAAGTTATCAGTTCATATTCTCTTCCTATTTCTCAAAAAAAAAAACACATTAGTTTATACAAAATTTGCTTTTATAAATATTCATTAAAAGATTGAATTATAAAAAAAGAAAAATTGTTCACTAGTGAATTGTATACCTTTTCTTGAGTAACTAAACCAAGTCAGATTAAAAATACATACCAAGATTCATAACATACACACACACACACACACACACACACACACACACACACGTACACATAGTGTGAGTTCTTTCAAACAGCTAGTTTTGGGGGATAGTACATGGGGAAAGGGGTTGTGGGACTTTGAATTAGGTCAAACAATTCAATTAGTGGATTTCAACTAATGAATAAGAGTTGAGGGGAAGAAAAATGGTTTGCACATATAAATCAATCATTATTAATCACATATAGAATACAACACATAAGCCTGACAAAGATCTAACTTCAGCTTGATTGAATATGGTATTCTCTGTGGCACAACAACAATAAAATCCAAATGGATAAGTGATCTAAACATGAAAATGTCATCTGATTTTTTTTCAAAAACAGCAACAATAGTAGATCAAGGAAGAAATGGGACAGATTTGATGGGTTGAGAAAGAATCTTTAACAAGATACAATTGAGATGAGAGCATAAGGAACAAAACAAGCAATTAAATTATATATATATTTTTAAACTTTTAGTATAAATACACCTGACAGGCAGAATGACAATGAAAAATCTAGGGTTAGGTGATACTGCGGATAGAACAACAGCCCTAGAGTAAAAGAGCTGAGTTCACATCTAGTCCTCAGATACTTTCCAGCAGTGAGCTTTGGACAAGTCACTTAACTCTGCCTCAAAAATAAATAAATAAAAAGGAAATCTATGCATTTAAAAGAATATAGCTATCTCAAATATCTAGGAAAAAAGGCTGATATATGTAATTTATGCAGAATTCCAATCACCCCAGTTGATAATTTTGATGTCAAATTGGATTTCTCATTTTCAAATACTCCCTCAACCCCAAATCCAATCCCTTGTCAAATCTTTTTAATTCTATCAAAGTGAGGTCTCTCTACTCTAATTCTTTCTCTCCACTTACACAAGAGTGATCCTACTTCAGCTTTTCTAATTGTCCTTTTCCAACCACCCATCTCTTCTCACTCCAATCCAATTTCCCTATAAATGTTGTATGGTTTTCCTGAAGTAGAAGTCTAAGTTACTCTCTTTCTCTTAATAAGCTTCCGTGGCTCCCTATTACCTCTGAAATCAACCATAAACTGATATTTGGACTTTTTAAGCCCTTCACAATCTGTCATCAACTTGCATTTGCAGTCTTACTATATGTTGATCACATTCAAGTTCCCTTCATTTCAGTCAAACAGGACTTCTTACTATTCCTCACCCACAGTTTTCCATTTCCCATTTTTAACCTTTGCCATGAATACACTTTGCCTGGAATTCACTTCCTTCCCACCTCTGACATTCAGAAGGATGAGGCTTTATCAAGTCACTGGAAGGCTACCTTCTTCTTGAGTCTTTCTGATCGCCAGTTGTTAACACCTTTCCTACCCAAATTACCTTTTATCTACATTTGATTTTTCTGTATATATCTCATCAACAAGCATTTTAAAGTACTAGCACTATGGTAAATTTTAGAAATTAAAACAAAGTAAATAACAAAAATATAACCATCAGCTCCTGCAAGATACAATATGAAGTCTGATGAAAGGACAGTAGGTCAGTGTCTAGTTCCTAGGAGAGGAAATGGAGGTATAAGAAGACCAGAAAGGGAGGAAAGAGCCAGGTTATAAATAGCTTTAAATGCCCCAAAGAGGCCTTTATGTTTGATCCTGAAGATAAGTAGCCTGTGTTCACTGAACAGGGAGGGGATTCAAGAAAAACAAGCCAAAAAACCTAGATAGCTTAGTGCAAGATAGAAGAACAGATAAAGAGGTTTGAGCAGGGGCAGGTTAAAAGGAGAGAGAGAAAATATAATAAATGGGAGGATGGAGGGAAATACATTCAACATTATTAATCATGAAAAAAAATTGAAGCAAGTTTCTCTGACATAACCCTCATTTCTCAAACATATATAGAATGGACTGAGTCCTATTTCTAAAAATAAGAGCCATTCCCTAACTAGTCAATGATCGCAAGATAGGAGCAGTTTTCAAATGAAGTAATCAAAGGTATCCATAGTCATAGACAAAAAAAGCTGTAACTCATTACTGATTGGAGAAACACAAATTAAGACAATTCCAAGGTATTACCTAAAACCTATTTGATGGACTGGTAGGACAGAAATGGAAAATGATAAATGGTGGAGGACATGTGGGGAAAAATGAGATTAATGCACTGCTGGTGAAGTTGTGAATTGATGCTATAAGAAATAATGAGCAGGATGACTTCAGGAAAACCTGGAATAAGTTCATATCTTCTCTTTCTATTTCCCAGCCATTTCCATGCCATGATATCTTCCTTAATTTAAGTTATCATACCCAACTCCCATCAAAAGAGTCTTGGATTTGGAATCTGTGACAGTGGGTCTTATAGGCAAGCTTCTACTCAACTTAACCTGGATCTAGGTCTCTAAACATGTGATTCTTTGACTTTTCTTATTGTCAATCTGACTTGTATCCTTTGTTCATATTTCTTTTATTGATCAATAATTTTATTGTGTTAAGAGTTTAAAGATGTTTTAAGTGTTTTTCTTCCAATATTTTTCAAGACCATCTGATGTCCTAGTGTGTGGTCATTTTTTAAACATATCATATAATACTGAAAAAATAGGTATATTTTAAAATATTTTCACTCTATAACTTGTGACAATTATATTAAACATTCATGACATTACCTATGGTGTCTTCCTCTTTCCTACCAGATCTACATCGATGTAGAGCTAGAAGGAATATTAGAGATCATCTGGTGCAAGCCACTCACTTTATAAGTCAAGAAACTACGACTAGAGATAGACCATAATTAGTGAAAAGTCAGTAGCAAGGTAGAATTCAAACACAAGCCCCAGGAGTAAAAATATTGTCTTCTTTTACAGTCCCACAGTCCAATCCAACAGGAAGTTTTGGGGGGCCCTCCATGTCTAAGCATTGACCTAGGCCTTTGAGATTCAAAACAAAACAAAATATAGTCCTTTCCTCAGGGATCTTATGTTCTGTACAAGTTGTGTAGACCTTTGGGAAAAGTGACTAATGGCCACAGCTTCTTTATTATATTCTTTATATTATTAATTATAAATATATAATAAATTATTATAAATATAATAATAATTATTATATTATATTCTTTATATTATTATCTCCTTTTTATTTTTATTGAACATTTTTTATTTTTATCTTAGATAAAATTATTTTTATAACTCTAATTCCTTTTTTTCTCTTTCAAGATTTCATACTATATACTTTTATCCCTTCTCCTCAACACACACATCATGTTTCAGTACTCTTTCTGCTTCACCTACCCAAAAGAATGTAAACTCATTGAGGTTAATGACTGACTTTTTTTTCTTGTTGTATTTAGATCCCCATCACTTAGCACAATTCCAGGCACTTAGCTGTTTGTTGTGCTTTTTTTTTTTTTGTTTTTGAAGGAAAATCAATAACATCACAATGTTGGAGTTTGGGTCCAGTGTATTTGACTGTGGCTGATGAGACCCACATAAGTTTGAAAGGCACTTTGATAGACCAGGAACAAACAGGGAAGTGGTTCTGGATTTGAGCAGCTCAAGTTTCTTTTGGGCTTCCATGATTCTGCTTTGCCCATGGAGTGGGACATCTTTTTGATGTAAACGTGACATTTTGGGCAGTTCTGTGCCAACATTTCTCTTGACATATGATAAATAACTAGAGTGTTTTTGGAAAATTGAAGGGATGCCCGTCAATTGGGGAATGGCTGAAAAAATGTAATTATGATGGAATACTATTGTTCTATGGGAAATGATCAGCAGGATGTTCTCAGAAAAAACTTGGAAAGTCCTCCATGAACTTAAAGTGACATATACTGTGTACAACGTAATAGAAACTTACAGTAACTGTAAATGATTTTTGCTATTCTCAGCAGTACAATGATCCACTACTACTGGGAAGGAGTTATGAAAAACCCTATTTACACTCAGAGAAGGAACTGTACAATGATCCACTACTACTGGGAAGGACTTATGAAAAACCCTATTTACACTCAGAGAAGGAACTGATTGTGTCTGAGTACAGATTGAAGCATTTCTTCCTCTCTGTTTCTCTGTCTTTCTGTCTCTGTGTCACTCTGTCTCTTCTTACTTTCTTCTTTCTTCTTCTTACTTCCTTTTTTCTTCTTTTTCTTACTTTCTTTTTTCTTTTTTCTTCCTCCTCATCCTCCTACTCCTCTCTCTCTCTCTTTCTTCCTCTCTTTCTCTCTCTCTATCCCCTTTATTTTCCTTAAGGGTTTTTGTTTGTTTTTAGAGTGGGAGATGTACATTTTCTTTCACAACACAACTTTTATGAAAATGTTTTGCACAACTTCACATATAGTTTCTTAATGGGGAATGGGGTGGGGATAAGGAAAAGAATGCGGAACTCAATTTTTTTAAGTTAAAAATTGCTTTGAATGTAACTGGGAAAACATTAAATCAATAAATTCTTAAAAATTAGAGTGTTTTAGAGATGTCTTGAAAGTGTCTTTACACTACTTCTTCTGACTACCATGTGAGCAGTTACTTTGTGCAAATTATCTATAAAATATTTTGGGAAAGAATTAAGCTACCTTGAGGATCTTACTGAAACAGTTCAAGTAGAAGCTGTTTAGTTTTCTGGCACGGCCACTAACAAACTGTCCACATTTTGCTGGAATTTCCTTCCTTCCTCTTTCCTCTTCTCTCTCTCTTCTCCTCTCCTCTCTTCTCTTTTCCTTTTTCCCTAATCTATCCTGCCATTTTCTCACATTGTAGATGCGATTATATGAAACAGAGCTTATAAATGAATTTTTTCTCTAAAGAAAATTTTTTAAGTTGTACTTTATCATATAACTTGTTAATTCAATTATCTTCTCACAAATAACCCTTTCTACTTCCAAATACTGTTGGGAAATTTCTGAGCCTAGCTTCCTGGAAAGCCCAGGGAGAATCACATAGACATTACACAAGAAGGATCTGCTAGGCACATTAAATGTAAAAAAAAGTTAAAAATGTAATAACCTACTGGGAAAGATTTCTTGGTATTAGCAGCTTAAGTTGTCTAGGATATGTGTTGGGTCATTTACATGTGTCAGGTTTACACAGAAGAACAGAGATGATCAGGATCATTCTGGGGCAGTTGAGGGTGGATATGTAAAACATTTCACAGGAGAAGCAGGGATAAAGAAAAGGAGAACCAGCCAAGTGAAAAAAGAAAGTTTACTTGGAGAAAATATACTATGCAGCTAGTAGAGTGATTTAATACAATGGGAAAACAGTTTGTCTAAGGGTAGCAAAGAGGAGGTGATAACCAGATTTTTTTTCTTAAGTCATCAAGGATGAGGTAGTGTTTAGACAAAGCTACAGGTGTTTCATATCCAAGGAAAAAATAGTTTTTGCAACAACGAATGAAACCATCTATTTTACAATGTATTACATAGCTTTTTGTGTATTATTTCTCCTTCATCCCCATCACTCAAACTTTCTCTGAATGCCATTCAACCCCTTCCCAGAAGTATTACATTTCTTTTCAATAGCCTTTTTTCCTACTTCATCCCTGTCTAATCCCAGCTTCTTTTTTGACACTGCACATAATTTTTCTTTTTTACTCTTTCAACGACCCTTAAATAAGGCAATGTCTAGTTACCATTTCTGCCCAGCTGGGTTATGAATGGTAGTATATCCCCCATATTTCCTTACTTCCTACTTTCTGGTTGACCTTAATCTACAGACCTTGAACCTTCAAGCAATATAAATCAATTTTCCATTGGTAAACATACACACATGTTTATACATATGTATATATTATATATACATATATTTTCTATATTCTTGTGTGTATCTATGCAAACATACATGTGTATATATAAGATATCTTACCATGTATATATATATATAATGTTATATACATATTATGTGTTAAATGTGAATATATATTTATGTGTGTATGTATGTTTATATGTGTACTTCCTTACACTTTTAGGTGTTGAAATTCTGTGAATTTCAAAGTTGCAAGTACTGCTCTATCCAAATCAACCTAGACACAGAAAAACAAAATTTCTCTCTAAATCTTCTCAAGAAATGGTCATACAATTTTTGCTTGAATGGCTCCAATAAGAGATGACCTACAATCTCCTGAAGTAGCCAGTTCACTCAATTTATTTATTTTCCCTTTTACCTCCTGATATCAAACCGTGATTTGCCTCTTTGTAACTTCCATTTATGACTCCAAGCCAAAGAGAACAAGTTCACTCCTTTGCTTATTTAGCACTTCAAGTACAGAAGGAAGTTTTAGTCTCCTTTCTTTCCTTCAAATCCCCTTCAAGGATTCTCATTTTCAGAAAAAAAAAACACAAAAAAACCTAGACTTTTTCTTCATCTGAGCTTTATAAAGAATTAACACAAAGGTTTCTTTAGGGAACTTAACTATAGATCTTATCGATGTGTACTTTAGTGCTGTTTCCAAGACAAAGAATAGTGTAGTAGTAAGACGTTTACTTTATTTTATTTAGTTAGTTTATTCATTTACTTATTTGTTTGTTTATTGGTTGACTGATTTTAGCTATAAAGGACCTCAGGCACAGAGTGATGGACTTGGAATTAAGAAGATGCCGATATTTACTAGCAAGAGGACTCTGGGTAAGTGACTTTTCTCAATCTTTTTCCTCTTCTTGAGAAGTTTGAGTACTTTTTTATTGATTCCATTTACAAGTAACTGATTTTGTTTGGTAACTGATTTGTCCTATTACTACTTGAGTCAAGGTTCTTTGTTCAAACTGTAGTTCAAAATTCTTCTAGCCTATAATGGCTAAGTTTAAAAATCCATCTCTAATTACTGATTTTTTCTTGTGTCAAAGAATTTAGCTGTCTTTGGGGATACATATGAACCCAGGAGAGTTGGGCCTAAAATTTTACATCACCAAGCTTTCCTTCAAGAATGTCTGATTTGTTTTCTGGCTCCTGGACTTTCAGGAAGGAAGGAGGGAATTTTTGCTAGTCCCCATTGACTAACTTCCAATCATTCATGTGGTCCCTAATCACGTCATCTATCATTTTCAGTTCTTTGTTCTGTGCTCCCCAAACCCCATGAAAGTGGGCCTGTCCTTCAATCTGGGGTTTTTGCCATACATAGAGGCATATTGACATAGATAATTGCCCCAGTTTCCCTTTTTGTTAAATTTTATTCACAACAATCTCTAAAATGGGGTTAGAGAAAGCAATTATTTCATAAGGTTTGAGAATGTCAAATGATGTCATACATGTAAAGTTCTTTGCTCATTGTGCAACAATGAGTAATTAGTAATACTTTAACTCAGTTGTGCCTCATTAAAGATTATCTCCTTAACTTTGATCATTTTCTCTCTAGCTTCAGTTTCCTCATCTATAAAATTTTGAGATTGAATTGTATGTATTCTGAGATCACTTCCAACTTTAAATCTATGAAAACGTATAGGTGATTTTCTTTTATGATTTTCTAAAGTATAATGTTCTGACTTTTTATTTCATTGTGATTTTTCCTGGGAAATGAATAAAGATGGAATTGTCTTGTTATGTTTTCTCATCAAGGTCATCCGCTATGACTTATAAACATTAAATATTCTAATCATGCTATCTTTTGACTATTTTCTGATTTTTTTCTATTTATGCATTTTTAAGGTCTGAATCTGACAAACTTTCTCTCTTTTTAAGAGAACCTAGTATTTTACATATAGTTTTCATCCTTTCCCCAAGATATCTATTCTTTTGTTTGTTTTGGGAATTCTTTTTTGAATTCTTCTCAATTTCTTGTTTAATTATTTTATGTTCTAAATCTACATTAACATCACAGTTGCAACAATACTATTTCTGGGGAATTCCATTGTTCTTGATATGGTATTGTTCTAATGTTTCTGTATTATTTTGTTTTACTCAATAACATTTTAAAAATATCTCTATTTTTGTTTGCTTTTCTTCATTAATATAGGCTATTTATTGTTATTTTCCATGTAAAATTATCTTCCTTCCTTTACTATTAATTACTTCTTTTAACTTGCTTGGATATATGTCTTGCTTTGAGCTATTGAAGGGGTACTGGATTTAGATACAACCTCTCATTCAACAGCAATGTCAAAGTCCCCAAAGATACACCTGATGGTTTCAAATGAGTGCACTATATCAATAAAATGCTAAAGCATTTTACTAAATATTCCAAAGATGAGTGAGCAACTTATATTTAATTTTAGTAACACAGAAACTTATAAAGCAGTCATCAGGCCCCCATATATCAAACTCAGAGATTTTAAAACATTCTTAAGTCTTTGGACATATATACTTTTAAAAATTATTGAAGACCACTCCTCCAAGAGATTTTGTTTCTGTGAGCTAGATCTATTAATATTTTCCATATTAGAAATTCAAATGTCTGAATATCATCATTAAATTCATTTTGACATCACAGATCTCCTGAAAGGATCTTGGGCATCCCCAATGGTCTCTAGACTCTCAATGCCTATGAGCTGCAGAGAAGATATCAATTTGCATTGCTAGTTCCCACAGTGGGGAGTCCCCTATAGCAAGAAAATTCCATGTTTATTAATTATCTCTGTCCCTTTACACTTGATATCTAAGTGCATGTTTCCTTCTCCATTTGACTATGTGCTTCATAAGGTCAGGGGTTACTGAATTAATGATTTTGCAGCCCAACTACCTAATATCATAATATGTGCTTAAGAAAGGTTTGATTATTGATTTATAGACTGAAGCAGCTTCAGTTGGCAGAAACAGTTCTGGCCATAGTTTATGGCTCAGGTTTGACATGTCAAGTTCATCCACTTTGACCACTTAATTGTGATATTATAGTATTATTATTTTTTACTTAGCTTGAACAAGAAAGGTACTTACCAGGTGGCTCAGCACCAACTGGAATCCGAAAAGTAAGTCCTTTGCTTATAATTTGGTTCTATTGAATTAGTGATATGATAGAGGCAGTACAAAGATCAAGACAAAACAAATCCCTTCTGATCCTGCAGATGTTTTGTTTTTTTGTTTTTTGTTTTTTGTTTTTTCCTTTTGGAGAGTGTGGTTTGCAAGTGGTGTGAATATCTTGGGTAGTCAAGAATAAGTCCCTTCAGGGACTGGGGAAAAGAACTGTTACTTGTCCTGGATCTAAATTTGTCCCCAAATTCAAATAAACTTATTTGAACCTCTGACACTTGAGCTCCATGAAAGTTTACTTCCCCATAACAATGATTTTATGATAATTAAGAGTAATACTCAATTACAGAAATACCTTAAAGGCTCCATAGGACTACTCATAATCAGAAGGTCAGAATTCAGGTCCTCATACAGGATGCATAAGACCATTGAATAATATTTAACTTTTCAAGTAAACAGGCAATTAATATAGGAAGTTACACAGATGAATTGTTAAAATCTGTCACTGTGGGAAATATCTGCCCCAGGTGTTCCTCACTGACTAAACTACAGATCTAGACCAAAAAAAAAAAAAAAAAAAAAAAAAAAAAGCAAATGAATCCAAAATATGTTAAATGAGATAAAAAAGAAAAAAAATGATCATTTTCCCCATTTTATCACATTTAACATATATTGTTTTAGAACGAATGATCATTTTTATAAAGAACTCAACCAAGACCAGTACATGTGAACACTTAGGATTAGATATTAAAATATTCCCACTTTGAATTTTCACAATTCTCTTCTAAGTATTAAGAAATGATTCATTAATAATGTTTTCTTTACATTGATTTAATTAAATTTCTTACTCTCTCCTTTTTTCTTTTTATTCCTCCATCCATGCATCCATTTCTCCTTTCCATCCTTCCTTTCTTCCTTCTTCCTTTCTCATTTTCCTTCCTCAGTTCCTTGCTCCTTCCCTGACTTCTTTCTTTTTTTTCTATTTTTCTTTCTCTCTTTCTTTTTCATTCTTTCTCCCTTCCTGCTTTCCTACTTTCCTGCCTTCCTTCCTTTATAAAGTATAGAATACTATATAATGAAATATAATGTATATATAATATGCAAAATATGTACTCTATGCATGTGTAACATAAAAACTTTAGAGATATACTTATGAACAAAATATAGGTAGATATAATTTCATATGCATTTATAGAAATGTTATATTTTGTTATATTGCATTTTCCTTCTTTAATTTCTTTGAGGAAACATACCTAGTAATGGCATTGCTAAATCAAAAGCTATGCAGAGTTTAGTATATTGGGGGACACAACTCCAACTTTTTTTTCATAAAACAGATTAATTCACAGAAATTCCAATAGTTCATTTATTACCTGTTTACTGCAGTCCTTCTAACATTTGTCATTTCTTTTTCTGTCATCTTTGTTAATCTGATTGACATAAAATGAAACCTTCCAGTTGCTTAAATTTTCATTCCTCAAGTTATTAATGATTGAGAGTATTTTTATGGGTATTGAGAACTTGGATTTCTTCCTTTAAAAAGTTCTCATCATATTTCTGACCACCAACTTATGGAAGAATGGCATTTAGTTTTACAATTTTTTTATGGATTAATTATATATCTTTATGAAAAAAAAAAACTTGTTGTAAAGATTTCCCCCCAGTTACCAATTTTCCTTTCCATATTTTAAGGTACTTTTAAAATTTGCTAAAGTAAGATTTTTTTTAAAGGGAGGTGGATTCACTTTTTTTTTTTTATTTTAAGTGTTTACCAGTCCCCAACTAGTATCTAAAAGAAATATTGAGTCAGAAATACTTTTGCTAAAAAAAAAAAAAAAAGTAAATATATTTTCCTCTGCTTCCCTTCCCCATATCTTTCCTATTATTGAGTTTAATGTCTGTGTTTTGTTTATAATTGGTCTTTTTTTTCCTTCCCTTTACCACTTTCATCTAAAAGTAGTTAGTAGGGACAATAGTTGATTGGATGACCCCATTTGATGAATTTTTGTCAAATAAATTTTAATTTATATTATTTAAACTTAGAATGTGAATGAATGGAGGAGGAGGTGAGGGGAAAGGAAAGGGAATTATCAAGTAACTATTATGTGGCAAGCAAAGTAGTAAGCATTAGGAATCCAAAATGTAACAAGCAAGACAGACTTTTATGATGCTATATTTTAATAATGTATGATCACACACAAAGAGAAATTTGTGTTGGGTGGTAAGCCACAAAGGCATGCCACCAGACACATGGTTTGAAAATGTCCAGGAAATTATGTAGTTACTCTATTTAGGTCAGGCAAGATAAAAACATGGCTATCATAGTTAAAGGGTCTAGGAACAGAGTTTGAGATCAAAAAATACAAAGATGAAGCCCAGGATTTAGGCAGTGTGGCTTGGAACTAACCAGGAATATGTATTTCAAACATGTTTGTTTAAAGTATTAGGTTAAAAACAACTCATTATGCAGTTGCTTTTAAGAATTGTGATGCATATTTTCATATTTCTACCAAATTAGTTAAGTTTACATATGAAAATGTAGAACAGGTAAGATAAGTATCAAGTATGATTGAGGTGGTCCCTCAATCATAAAATCCTGAATCTTCTGAAATATTAGAAATCATATCAAATTGTGGGATGGAATAATAAGAGATTCGAAATGATCAATGACTAGTTTGGTTGTTCAGTACTCTCAAGTTGTATCTGACTCTAAGTGACCCCATTTGGGATTTTCTTGGCAAAGATATTAGAGTGATTTGCTATTTTCTTTTCCACTTCATTTTAGATGAGGAAACTGAGGCAGAAAAATTATGTGACTGGCCCACGGTCACGCAACTAATGTCTGAGATCAGATTTGAACTCATGAAGATGAGTCTTTCTGATTTGAGACCTGTCATTCTATCTGCTTCTACATCGTTAATGACTGATTATGCTATGTTATGTTATATTATATTACAGTGGTCCTCAAACTTTCTAAATAGGGGCCAGTTCACTGTCTCTCAGACTGTGGGAGGCCGGACTATAGTAAAAACAAAACGTCACACTCTGTTTCTGCCCCTCAGCCCATTTGCCATAACCCGGTGGGCTGCATAAACGTCCTCAGCGGGCAACATCTGGCCTGCCGGCCGTAGTTTGAGAACCCCTGTTATATAATGTCATATCATATTATATTATAATATTATATCATATCATATTACATCATGTCATTTCATGTCATGCCATATTATATATTATATTATGTTATACTATACTATATTGTATTATATGATTGTCACACATATGACAATTGTATATCAGATAAATTATAGAAAATAGATATACAGACAGACAGCAGATGCTAACAAATATATCAGGTTTAAACTGAGCAATATTCATTTAATGAAATGCATAGTACTGAAATGAGGTAGGTGGAGTAAAGGGCCAAGAGGAAATTCAAATTGATAGCATTTGAGTTGAATTTAGATTTTAGGCAGGACTTAACTGCAGAGCATTAAGAAACTTAATTATTTGTGGGGCCTTTTGTGAGAATTCCCCAACAGCTTTGAATATCTATTATAGTAAACAAATTGCTAATGATGTACTGTAAGTGCATAATAACTCTGGAACAACATAGAGAATGCATTATTGAAGAATAGTTGTTCTTGTTACTTGGCTCTGAATATAACTTGGCTCAGATTTTACTGTTAATATAGAAAATAATTTTCTTCTTGACTTATTGATTACTTTCTTATTAAACATTGTTTCACAGAGATATTCCCTGCTAGACATGTATGATCTTCTAAACCTACAATTTAATTAACATAATTAGATATAAACCTACAGACATAAATCTACAATTTAATTAACAGTTTACATCAGTGATCAAAAGAGAAATGAGCCAAAAAACACAAATAAACAAACAAATAAAATAACAAAATCAAGACAAATCAAACCAAAAGAAGAATGGGAGACAAAGCTCATCCCTATTGACCTGACCAAGGGAAATGACCTAATATCTGTTGGTGTATACATGCAATATAAAGATAGTGTGAGGAATAAAAAATATGAGGAACTCTGAAAAACATAAGATTTTTATTATCAGATAGGGAATGAGGTCAGGAGAATGAGGGTTAAACTCAATAATGTACAGAAAAATAAATCTAAAACAGCAGCTGAACTCTGTTATGTTTAATCTTATGCCCAAAGAATGATGAAACTATTCTAGATAGATAGATAGACACGCAGAAAGACAGATAATAAGTGTTAAAGGTTTCATGCTTTGACAGACAGCTTTGGTTTTGCTAAATTCCTTCCTCCCTCCTTCCCTCCTTCCCTCCTTCCCTCTTCTTCCTTCCTTCCTTCCTTCCTTCCTTCCTTCCTTCCTTCCTTCCTTCCTTCCTTCCTTCCTTCCTTCCTTCCTTCCTTCCTTCCTTTCTTTCTTTCTTTCTTTCTTTCTTTCTTTCTTTCTTTCTTTCTTTCTTTCTTTCTTTCTTTCTTTCTTTCTTTCTTTCTTTCTTTCTTTCTTTCTTTCTTTCTTTCTTTCTTTCTTTCTTTCTTTCTTTTTTCTTATCTTTCCATCTATCCATCCATCCATTTATCTATCTATCTATCTACCCATTTTTTTATGTTATAGGAGAGGGATTACTTGCAAATGGAATAATTATTTGTATATATAAAATTGCTAAATAGAAAGCTATTTTTATGCTTATCCTCTCAAGTTTATTTTCTAGACAATATTTATCATAAAGAAAAGCAGTTATCATAAGGAAATCTGGGATGGTGGGAATAGTTAGGGGAAGAGGATGTGGGGAGGTAAGTAATTTATATTAAATAACACCCCCAGAACTGTAAATTGCTTTATATTGGTGCATACATATGCTGTAGTACTTTAAAACTAAAGAATGTCTCTTCCATCTTGACTATATTTGTAAAAAATGTATGCAGAAAGCTATGAAAATATACTGAACAAAGGTGTTCTTGAGGAATCATTCAAGCTCTTATTTAGTTTTATTGATACTTCTAAAAGGAACAATTTTCTTTAACTGCAGCTAAATAGAACTCCAATGAATATGAAAAAAAAGATATAACTTTGGAATGGACAATATTATGAATAAGTCCTGAATGGAAAACCTGTGACTACAATGCTAGGTCAGGATTTGTCAGCATCAAGAAGTAAATTTCCCAAAGTTAATTAGCTGCAAATGCTGGCAATCAAATTCAAATGCCACCATTGGGTATCAGTTACCTGGGAGAAAGTGCCCTCTTTATGTAAAGAATATTCTTTATTGGTGCTATCTCCAGCCTGAATAGGGATTTTCCATTTTCTTCAGGTAAGTAGATGGAAATTCTGCCTCCAGTGCTGTGTGACTACCTGAGCATTCTCTCTGAAAAGTAGTTTCCTTAACAATAAACTTGACAGCAATATTATCCATCTCATAGACAGATAAGAGGAAAAACTATGAAGCATTATATAAATGTGATTTATCATAATTTGTTGTTGTTCATTCTTTTCAGTCATGTCTGACTGCGACTCTTTTTGGAGTTTTTTGGGTAAAGAGACTGAAGTGGTTTGCCATTTCCTTCTCCAACTCATTTTATAGGTGAACAAACTGAGGCAGAATTAAGGGATTTGCTCAGTCACACAGCTAGTGCATGTCTGAAGTCAGATTTGAGTCTTCCTGACTAAGGCTGAGAACTCCAGCTGATGTTTGGGTTCAACACCAAAATAATGTGGGTGATGTAGAATCCGCAATGGCCATTCTTTTTGGCAAAAAAAAAAAAAGATGTATTTTGTATAATGAAAGACATAGTTATGATGTGTTCCTCTCTGTCATTACATTTTCATAGCAGTAAATTGCATGCAATTTAGAGCTATATAAGCATTCAGTATGATAATATCTATTAAAATTTCTAATATTTTTATTGGTGGGTGTTATGTCTAAGAAATTGTGGGATAATGGTTTGATCACTATGACACTGCTGTGTTTGAAATACTTTATATGATCAATTCTCAAATTTTGTCCCCATTTACTTATGAAAAATACAAATCTAATCATTTATTTAGTTAGTTAGTTGATTTTGAGGATTCTTACAACATAATCCTGCAGACCTAGGTGTTCAATGGGAGCTTAATTTTTGCATTCTGCAGGGTTATAATCATTCGTATAATCCCCTTAAAATCTGAATCAATGAATATTAATGTTAATTGTTATCAAAATACTATTACATGAAATATGATCCTCAAGTATTACTTTGAAATAAAAAGAAAAAAGTGTAAAATTTTAAAAACACTCTTCAAAAATATTGAGGCAATACCTATCCATAATATTCTTCATTTCAAAGTTACAGCTTTTTATGTTCATCACCATTTCATTTAGCTGTAGTAAAAGATATTGCACTTTTTAAAAGTATCAATAAAACTATTTTTAAAGTGCTTGAAGGATTTCTCTAGTGATAGAAAAGCCGGTGGATTTAGAGTTAGAGCAATGAAACCTTGAGCAAATAGTTTGCCATTTCCAGTCTCTTCATCAATAAAATGAATTATTTGGCCTAGATGGCTTCTAAGGTCCTCCCATCACTCTCAAGCTCAGATCATAGAAACTCATTCATGAAATACTTTTAATTCCAAAGATTTCTTGAGCTTTGGTTTCTTGATTCCTAATGTCTGAGTTAAGCAGCAGCTCTCAGGGACTGTAATGTCTAAAAAATAATACAAATGATCACCTGGAAATGTTATGTGACTGTTTTACATGTCTAGCTCTCTATGACCCCATTTGGGGTTTTCTTGGCAGAGATGCTGTTGTGATTTGCTATTTTCTTCTCCATTTCATTTTAGATATGAGTAATTGAGGTAGGCAGTGACAAAGTGTCTTGTTCAGGACTGCAGTTAGTAAAATATCTGAGGCCAGGTTTGAGCGCAGGAAGAGAAGTCTGTCTGGTCCCCTGTGTCACCTAAAATGCCCTTTCCAGAAATGTAAATGGTTCCTATCATACTTCTAACACTTTTCTCTCTTCCCTAGCCATATGTCTATTGGCAAAAGTAATTTTTTCTGTTATATTATGAAAAATTTTGAAGAGGAAGAAAGCATCTTCCAATGTCCCCTCTAGCTCAAAATCTGTAATCCTGGGGTTTAGTCAAAACTAATTTGATTTTTTTAAAAAGTTATTTTGTGTTATTTCAAGAATACTTTTTTAAATATTCAGGATTCAGCATAATAAATACTTCTCTCTTGTCTCTCTTGTTGCCTAATGCTCCCTGATTTCCTCAAATCTTACCCAAAATTCCATCTTCTAGGGGAAGATTTCTGCAATCCATCTTATTTCTAGTGATTTTATTCTGTTCATTATTTCCTAGTCAAACTTTATAGGGTTTGCTTTATATATATATATATATATATATATATATATATATATATATATATGTGTGTGTGTGTGTGTGTGTGTGTGTGTGTGTGTATGTGTATATATATATATATATATGTATGTATGTATGTATGTATGTATAGTGTATGCTGTTTTCCCCATTAGATTGTGTTCTTCTTAAGATCAGTCATTATCTTTTGCCTCTTTTAATATCCCTAGTGCTTAGCACAAAGTAAGTGTTTAATAAACATTTATTAATTATTATTGATTAATTGAAGATATGAAATTACTATGAGCCCCACAGACATAGGAGCTATATATTTGTCCCTGTAATTTTTTTTGTCTGCATTCTTTTTTTTTTTTACAATATTTCTGGCACTTAGTAGGTTCTTAATGTGGATTTGAATTAAAATTGTTTTGAAAGAAGACTAATAAAAAAGATCAAATAAAACATGAGTGTCATTTTGGCAAAATGGCTCAGGCTTTTACTGGAACAAACACAATAAAACTCACTATTCATTTATTTGTTAAAATATGTTTATTCAGTTATGCTTTCACTTTTTAATCCCTGGAAAGACAAAAAAGCTCTTTAGAATCTTCTTTCCTAAAAGCAAATTCTTCCTTTAAAATATTTTCATTTGGAAAGAAATTTGAGTGGGTGATAAACGTGCAGACATTATTAAGGCCTGGTAAATCAAGGTATATACATACACTCACATATACATATATGAAATGTGTATGTATAGACTTTTTTTTCAATTCATAGTATGTTCACATACTATAAAGAATATCCTCATAGTGATATAATCCTTCAGCTAAAGGCAACCTTGAAAGAATATAAAGGCTATCAGTCTGCTACTGACTGAACCTAGTGATTCCAGGAGAGCTAAGGAGAAAAAGTCTAGATTTTTGTTGTCCAAGTTTTATGTGTTTAAGTGTGTGTGTGTGTGTGTGTGTGTGTGTGTGTGTGTCTGTGTATGTTAGAGCATATATATATATGTATATATATATATATATATATATATATATATATATATATGTATATATATATATATATATATATACACATACATACATACATATATATATGTATGCTTCACAGAACCTTCCAAATTCAATAAAATATATTGAAATTCTTATTAATATCAATGTAAAATTATATTATTGAAAAGGAAATAGGTTGAAAATGCTACCTTGTGTGTAAAAAAGAGAAGAGGAGGCAGCTAGGTGGCACAGTGGATAGAGCACCATCCCTAAAGTCAGGAGGACCTGAGTTCAAATAGGTTCAAAGAAAGGAAAAATACAAGAATCACACAGATTGATGACTAAGTTATTGGAATATATAGTAAATAAAGACACTTAGACACTAAGAAAATTAATAAATGATTCCCCCAACTATTTTTGCTTTGGGGCAGTTCCATACTTTAGATAAAGTAGTAGAGTTATGAATTCTGCTTTAAAGATGCTAACCAATAGAATTTGTAATGGTAAGGAAGAGTATTGTACAGTGCATTTTTATTAAAATAAACCTGTTTTTATACACCAAATATTGTCACATGTAAACAAGGTTGTGTATATTCATATGTATATGATACATGTATATATGTAAAATTAAGTGTAAATACAAATGTAGATAAATTTATATATTTAAGTATTAACATTTTATGTTTTACAGGGAAAGTATTTCTAGTGTCAATTTAAATTAACAAACATTTATAAAGTACCAATTAGGTGCCAGACATTACTGCATTTAATTTTGAGGTTTTTATGTCCTAGTATATGATCATTTTTGTATAGGTTCCGTGAACTGCTGAGAAGAAAGTATACTCCTTTCTGTCTCCATTTAGCTTTCGCCAGAGATCTATCATATCAAACTTTTCTAGTATTCTATTTACCTCTTTGACTTCTTTCTTATTTATTTTGTGGTTTGATTTTTCTAATTCTGAGAGTGTAAGGTTGAGATCTCCCACTATTATAGGTGCCAGACATTGTGCTAAATACTAGATTACAAATGATAAAAAAGAAAGACAATTCCTGCTTTTAAATAGTTTACCATATATTTGGGGAAGACAAAATAAAAGAAATATGGAAAAGTAAAGAGGAGGCCAGGGGATGTCCAATGTGGGGAGTATTCCACGGAGTTCAAATATGGGTGCTGATGGAAAATGGAGAATGCCCTGGGAAGTCTAAATCCTGGTCTAAAGGAAGAAAAGCTTTTGGAGGAGATGGATGCCCTGATCCTCTAATCAAAGGAAAGATGATGTAGGAAAATTGTTTTTCTTTTCTCATAAACGCATCTTTAGATTGTGGAGAACATCAAGACTCTAGAATGTTGCATATGTGCCATTGGGTATGGCACAGTGTACAGATGAATGGAATTGCACCTAAAACTCTTAACTAGTCGTGGGACTCAGGACAAGTCATTTAAACTTTCTGAGTCTCGTTTGTTTTGTGGGCAATGAGGTAGTAATAATTCATTGATCTCATAATTTCTGTGAGGATACAATGCTGTAATATATGTGAATAATTTTATAGACATTAAAGTTCTATAGAAATACCAGCTCTCATTACTATATCTAGATCTCTGTGAAAAGATAGCAACAAGTAGATGTTTTGATTTTTAAAGTGTTTTCAAGGCTCCAACTAAAGAAAATGTCTTATAGCAGGATAAATTAGTGCAGTAACTCCATAAGAATATATGTAATTGTCCTTTTACTTTAAAATGCCCATAACCTGAAATGGGTACCTTTGAACTTGGGAATAGAGGGATAGTTGGGAATGTTTCAGTTTCTCAGTTTTATTAGTAAGGCCATGTTATTAATAAAAGAATGATCATTTAGTCACCTTTCTTAAGCCAAACAACATCATGGTGTCAGACTCACAGTTCTTATACCCATCAAAGAGTATTTGTTAAAGAGGGGCAATCAACTCTGATTGGACAACACAACGGAAGGTGAGCTAAAAGGAAGGGCATTGACATTTTGGGCAGAGAAACTATACCAGGTTATCCACAGCTTTGGGCTGTGGAATAATTAATTTGGGTTGTAGAATAGTTAATTCAAACAATGTATACCCCACTAAGACTGAACAGAACACAATAGCTTCCACCAGAGATGGAAAGTTAGTCTAGTCTCATTATTATAAGTGTCCTTCAGGAGACTGAATTTTGGAAGACTTTAAAAGTCAGGACTTTAGAAGAAGGAGAGACATCTGAATCTCCCCAAATATTGGTTATTAGCAATTCTTTCTCTCCGTAATAAGCTTCTTGAAAATAGGGAGGTTCATTTATTGCGCTTGTATACCTAGTACATAAGAGAGCGTTTGGCACATAGTGGGCATTGAAATATGTTTATTGATTGATTGCTAAAACCAGAGAGAATGTGAATTTCTAAATTGTACTATATAACCAGATATCGATTCTTTCCTTATAAAGAATAGAGAACTGGATAAGAGACAACATAACAGGTCAGTTAATAAACATTAAGTTCTTATTATGTGCTAGATACTGTGCTAAATATCAGAGAAACACAGGTAAAAAGATCATTTCTACCCCTAAAAATTTCTTCTGAAAGAAATACAAAACATGCAAACAACCAGGTACAATAACACTATATAAAGAATCTCCCACACCCACAGTGGGGAATAACTACCGAATAATTACCCAAAGTTTTTTTTTATACTAGCAGAATAAGTGACAAATAGGTTGTTTCCCTTATTGACTTCTTTTAGCTCAGAAGACCATAAGGGACCATGCTTGTGAAAAAGGAAGACCTATTTGGAGCAGTGGAAGCAAGGGACCTTGAAAGAAAGTCAACATGGCTTATCAGATTTCTTGATTTTACAAAGACATCCCAGCTCAATGAACTCTGTTCTGGCAGTCAGGAAGACTCAGGTTCAAGTTCTGCCATTAATATATCCTGCTTGGGTGATACTGGTCAAGTGACTTAATTATTCAGTGACTTAACTAATTCTCTACAACAGTAAGTGGTACTGTCAGTGGGAATCTGTAATTGCAAAGCGAGTTTTCTCACTCTTATTTCCTTATGCATATATCATCATTATAATGTCTTGGATAAAAATTGAGATTTATTAGGAAGATGGAAAAGAATTTGAAGATTATTTAATTTCACAAACTTGGAATCTGAAGGCTCAGATAGAACAATTATTCAATGTCATAATGGTGGAGCTTAAATTTGAACTCTAGTTGTGCATTTTCTGTACCATAAATACCTTTTCTTCATTAACTTAAAAAATGGACAAAAGCCTCTTAAGCTAGAAAAACAGACAACCTTTTCTTCGTGATAACTCAGGGATGGCACATGGAGGGCTCATTAAATGTAAATATCAGGCCCAGTCCTAAACCCAGGACTCTCAAAAGAAAGCTGGTTCAAAAGAAACACATAAGATCAGCATTTGAGAAAGAATATACAAAAAAAAGCTAGGAGGAGTATATTTTTAAAGGACAAATGCAAAAGAGGGTCATGTTCTTATAAGAATGAGTCAAGATGGCTAAAGGCCAGAATCAATGATGAGTTTGTGAAAAATGTTAAGAACTACATAAAGAGAAGTGTATACTTAAGGTCCAGGCAGGGTTATGCTTGATGCAGGGGGTACAATGACAACAGGAGGAAGAAATACCCAATATTATATCCCTTCTTTTTATTTTCCAGAAGAATAAAGAAAGGAACAAATGAAATGCAAATCTAAGAAGAGAGTTTAATTCTATTGGTTCAGAAGAAATAAATCAAAGAATTCTTGAAGGTTTTCATGACATTACTGGACTACAGTTAGCAATCATTAAAAAAAAAACAGACAATAACACTGGGGAAAGAGATAATGGGAGACTGGACAAAGAAGAAAAATAATTATTATTCTCTGTTCAAAAAAAGCAAGAAGACAATTCTGAAAGTATAAGCCATAAAAATGTATAGTGGAGTGAGGGGAAAGGAGGAAAAATTAGAATACAGGGTTTTGTAGGGGTGAATGTCAAAAATTATCCATGTATGTATTTAAAAAATAAAAAGCTATATTTTTTGAAAAGTAAAAATATTTTTTTAAATGTATAATGAAAAAACACTGGATTTGATCTCAAAAGACAAGGCACAAATCCTGGGCTTTTTCTGTTTTGGGGACCAGGATCACTCACTCTATTTCTCCCTTACCTCCTAAATGTGGGGATCATTTTCATTGTTTTCCAACCTCCCACCTCCCCAGCTCTTGATTTATGATTTTTATCATCCTGTTTGACAATATACTCCACAAAATTTTAGAATGTATCATGAATGGATAAAGGACATGTGTAAGCACTAAGGATCCATCTGGGTTCACTAATTAGTCAATCTGATTTGATTTCTTTTGCCCTTGTATTGGCTCTTTTGATTGAAAAACAAAGATAGGGGTTCTGAGGTCTCTTTGCAACCTCTTTGTATTTTATCCCCCTCTTTGCTTTTTGCCTTATTTTTATATATTGTCTTCTCCCATCAAATTTAAGTTTCTTCAGCCCAGACTTGTTTTTTTGTTGTTTCCTTGATTTTCTGTGCTTCTCCTGGGCTCAGCCCAGTGCCTGGCACATAGTAGGTGCTTAAGAAATGTTTATTGGCTGATTAGATGGTGTTAGATATCAGGGTTACACCATAGACCAAGTATATCTAAGATCCACATGAATATTTGACAGTAATTTATGATATCTTGTGGGATATCAGGGATGGGAACCAGATGACATACAACTAATGCGGATTTTTAGATTTGGAGACATCTTAGAATGCTCCTATTTCAAACCCTAGACAAACCCCACACCACCTCCACAACATCTCAGACAATGCCTCCTGGCGTGTTTGTCCCCTCTCACTAACTTGGATGTCACTATTTTGAGTGACAACTTACTTTATTGTCATAAATAATAATAACATGTAATGCTTTAAGGTTTGCAAAGTATAAATATCTCCTTTAATTCTCACAACAACATTGGGAATATAGTGCTATTATTATCCTTATTTAGTAGACAGGAAAATTGAGGCAAATAGTGGTTAAAGAGCTTGGCCAAGATCACAGAGCTAGTAAATATCCGAGTTCAATTTGAACTCTGGTCTTTCTGGCTCAAAGTCTTTTGTACAATCTACTTGCCAATTAAATGGTTATAAATCCTACTGTTAAGATATTTTCCTTTCTGTAGATTTAAAATGTGCCTCCAAAAGATTTCCATATTATTCCTGGTTCTGTCCACAAAGAAAAACAAAAGGTTAAATGCAACTCCTGCGAGACATCCCAAAATCAACTGTCACGTCAAACCTTCCTGCCCTTCCACCCATCACCAGTTCCTTCAACTGTTCTTACATCACGGTGATATGCTCAGGAACACAGCCTCTCATTTACTTTCCTCTGCATGCACTCCCACTGAAAATGTTGTACTCTGAATTAAACACAGTATTCCAGACGTGTTCCAGCTATTGAAGCTATAACAGGACC
The DNA here is from genome assembly GCF_048593235.1 of Sminthopsis crassicaudata. Taxonomy (NCBI): domain Eukaryota; kingdom Metazoa; phylum Chordata; class Mammalia; order Dasyuromorphia; family Dasyuridae; genus Sminthopsis; species Sminthopsis crassicaudata. Next base: position 19,726,663 of record NC_133619.1, on the reverse strand, counting down.
CTCACACCTCTTCTCTGAACAGTACGTTACTGTTAAAGCATTGCCAGATGTTCCTAAAATGAGTTGCGATTCTGTGATTTACTATACCTCTGCTAGGATAAATCTTCATGTTGTAACCCTCATTTAAAGCTGAGGGCAAATGCTACAGTAAAATTCTATTTCAAAATAATTTCCACTTAACTTTATAGATGAGAGAGCTTTTTAACATTTTACTTCAAATCGAATCCAAAATGTTAAACCACACATCTACACCAACCTACCTCTAGAACTATTGATTATCTTTGAACTGTAACCACATTAATTTCTCTCTTTATGGCCTGTTTTAATCATTTCATCTTTTCCCCCTTCCTAAAAAGGATAACCTTTGAGGTGTCTATATATTACTGGTAAATTATGTTGGGAATCATAGCAAAATACTTTATTTTGGAAGGGTTGAGATCGTGCCTCTCTATTTTAAGATGTAGAAAATTTTATCAGAACTCTATTTTATGCCCTAAATCTGGTATAAATTCCAAGATCCATTAAATCTTTGTTTATAAAGCTCTATGGATGTTTGAGTGAATATGGGGCAAGCAAGAAGTCATATTCTGAGCCCAACTTATGAGAGTATCTCACCCAAAAAGTTAGTCTTGGACATTTCTCCATACTCCGGCCTGGAAGGATTTGACTGAATTTACAAGTTCAAAGTTGGATAAGCATTTAAGGACAGACTGGTAATATGGACCTGTGAGTATTACTGAATGAACACTATGGAATTTCAACCCAATGATTTTTCGTTGTGAAGTGTCCAATTTTCCTTATTGTTGTCCAATTTTAGGTTGGGGTTCTTATGCCAAAGACAAAATAGTAATCTTGGAACGAGCCAAAGCTAATTTAAATTAGTTAGTTCATGAATTTCCATGAATGTAGCACTTGATTGAAAACATACTCTACATATTCTTGCTTCATCTTATTTTAGCTTAATAATAATTGTTATATTTAAAGATAAATTAAATATTTAAAGATATTAAAGAGATTTTATTCTTATCTGAGTATCATTGTATTTGTATGGCTAGAAAATCATCATTAAAAATAATTAAACTAGAAAATCATCATTAAAAATCATTTTAATGTATATATGATCGTTTATGTGACATCTAATGAGCAAGAAATATTCAATAGATAATTGCAACAATAAAAATCACATTTATATAACATCTTTCTGTGTATATGTGTGTATATATATATATATATATACATATATGTATATATATATATATATATATATATATATATATATAATACTTTCTGCATCAAAATGAATTATTTGATACTAGAAAAATGCCAGATTGGGAGTTGGGACACCTGGATTTTTTTCTCAGATCAGTCATGAATTAAATACTTTGTCATTTCAGAAAAATCACTTCAACTTTTAAGACCTCTGCTTTATAATCAGCAAGTGTTGTGAAAACTTAGAGATCCTTTCCAACTCAGCCAACCTGTGGTTCTATTTCAGTCCACTGAAACTTAGTATTTTGAGTCTATGTAAAAATTAGAAGTTTTTGTCTTCAGCAGGATCTTGGTTCATTCTAATAAAGGCTAGGATGACTTCAAGACTACTTTGTTCAGTTACTTCCTTTCTCTAGGCCTTGGTCCTCATCTCTGAATTGAAGGTTTCCAACTAGACTGTCCCATGAGGTCCCATCCAGTTCCAACATTCTTAAATGGTAATGGAATTAAAAACCTGCCAGCCTGAAAGCTCTTCTAATTTATCTCCACCTCCCTAGTTAAACAAGTAGCTATGAGGACCATGAACAGAATATTTTCTCTCCTCATGAATATTACCTCCTGTTAGAGTTACCTCATTTTCAACAGATGGATAATGTAATTTCCTTCTTTCAAATCATCTGGAACTGTTGCTATTGGCATAATGATTTTGCTTATATATTTATGAACTCATAAATCATTAATCACTAACTACATCCTACTTTTTGTCTTCATTAGAATGATTCCCCTTGATGCTCTCCTCTAACCCGAACATTTATACCTGAGAATACAATAGAAATAATTAAAGAAGCAATGACTTGTGAGTCATGTAGCTGTATCAAGAGCTGCTGGCCTTGTTACAGTCCATCTGCTTTAAACTACTGATATAAAATGGCTCATTAATCAATAAATAATAATATGGTAAGTAGGTTTTTTGAAAGCCAGGAATGTATTTGATTGTGGATCCATAATGATTTTCACCAATAAATTATCGTGTTTTCTTGCACTTACTTAACTATATGTAGGTGGTAAGCATTATCACATTGCATGTCAAAATAGTATTTAAAAATTAATGGTGGTCGAGTGAATAATGAGCATCAATAAGGGACAACTGGATAGCACAATGAGTAGATAGAATGTGGAACTTGGAGTTAAAAAGATCAGAGTGAGAATCTTGTATTAGACAGTTACTAAATATGTGAGTAGACAAGTCACTTGTCTTCTTTGGACCTCATTTTCCCCGTCTATAAAATGAGGTTGGACTCAAGGCTCTCCAGAGTTTCTTTCAGATGAAATTTATTTACCTATAATATGGAGGTTTGAGTTTGGAAATTCATTCATTTCCCCAAACATTTATTAAACAATTTCTATATGCAAGATATACAGAAAGCAATGTGACGAGTAGGAAAAAAAAAAGTACAGAGTTAAGAAAGAAAGCCTTTCCTAACCTCATAAAGGTGACAGGAGAATAATCAAACACCAACATGATAATTCGGATATTGATATCTGAATGGACAGGTTCACCAACTTAGGGCTTCAGGAAAAGCTTTGTACAAAATTTGCTATTTGACTTGGGTTTGAATGACCACTGTGGGAGAGCTCAGATGGACAGATTCACCAACTTGGGATTTGGGGAAAAGCTTTGGACAGAAGGTGCTATTTGACTTGGGCTTTAATGACCACTGTGGGATACTTGGGATTGATAGGTTCACCAGCTTGGGGTTTAAGGAAAAGCTTTGGACAGAAGATGCTATTTGATTTGGGCTTAAAAGAATGTGCAGTAATTCCATAGGCAGAGGGAGAAAAGGGTAGTATTGCAGGTTTGAGACCCAAAAGAACCCAGAGGAAGATAGAAATATTACACTTTTGTCTTTGAACCTTTATGCATTTCCTTTACTAATTACGCAAATAAAGCAGAGATAGTAAAACTAACAGAAGAGGATTCCTCATCTCCAGCCTCATGCTTCTTCACAACTGCTGAATTTCTACTGAATCATTTAAGAACACAATACCCATAGTGCTATAGTGATATGATTGAAGGAGTCCTCTGATCAAGACCTGCCAGATTCTCTACTTTTCCCATGTAACTATTTTTAGGAGTAGATGTTCAGTGGACTTCACTGATCATTTTTTGTCCTCCACAATATTAATAGCTGAGCACCAAGTTGGAACAAAGCTGGCCGCTGGCAAATATATAAAATGGCATAATTGGAGATTGTTATGTCATAGTATCTGAATGGCATGAGCTTGACATAATCATAGGATCCAGTCCTCATTTTGAGGATCGTGTGACTGTCATCTGAGTGTCATTAACAGAAGGTAATTATGGATCATTTTGGTAACTCTGACAAGTGGTACAAAGGTCTCCAGTTAGCAAAGTGAATTATAAATGAGATGTCACATTTTCTAAGAAAACCAGCTCAATGTCCAAAATCCAAAGTTCCTCTAGCATATGTCATTTTTCCAGAAGGTGACCCTGTAAAATGTGAAGATTGTGTCGATGGGAAATACTGTTTGGCAGCTTTTATAAAACTGATAAAATATTTTTAAAAAAATGTATGAGTCTGGTCTTGGAGTATGGTCTAAGAAGTTAGACTGAAAATCATTGTTATGCTATATGTTTATTTTCCTTAAAATATGGAAAGTGATTTAAAATTATATATTGGAACAGGGAATAGCTATAATATTCATTTATAGATAGATTACCCTCACCAATAAAATCATTGTCTTTGAAGTACAGCTAGATTCTAATGAGTACAAATAATGAATCCTGAGACATAATCACATTATTAGGATTCCCAATGGATATTTCTGCCAAGTTGGAACCAATTATCTTATTATACATAATCATAATTTTGAATAGGAAAATTTTGAATGCAGGCAACCTCTTCATGAAATTCTTTGTACCAATCAAAGATAGATGCATCTAGAAATTAGTAGATATAACTCCTTACTCTTACATAGATTATAAAAAATTAAATTCAGCTCATGGAAAAAGAATACTTTGCTTAAATATTGAGAAACACAGCTTACTATCAACATAACTCATACTTCTTTTATTCCTTAGAAGATAAAATATAACTGAAAAATTAGTTTGTGATGAGTGAGAAATTCATCATTTTCCATCCAACAAGATGAACTCCTCTCAAACTAGGTATGGTATAACATCATAAAGGGAATACTTGAATCACTTCAATATCAATAGCACTTTGAGATAACATATTCTAGTGTTAGAAGCTTTAACAATCCAGGATAATCTTGGAATGATAAGAGTTTGGAGAAGTAATTTGAGGTGCCAAAATTAATTAAAATTCCAGGCTTGCATAGAGTATAGACCAGGTGATGTCACACCCTTCTCCTCAATGGAAAAGTCAACCATTGCAGGTTACATGAATGCAGCCAGATTAGCAAAGAATAATATTTTTAAAACTCTACTCAACTTTGAAAAATAAATAAAGACATACGAAGGCATTCCTTTTGTGAAAAACATTTTAAACCTAAATAATTGTGCATGTGTGTATGCATGTGTGTCTAAACAAAGGGCTTGGAACTATTAACATATGGCTCATTCTATTAGAATAACTCAAAAATGAGTTGAAAAAAGAAATCCAAGACGTAATAAGCCTGTAGTCTGCCAATTTCTTTAATATTTTGAATAGTTTTTGACTTTATATTGTTTTCCATAAGATTCAATATCAAAATTATATGTTTAAATGAAAAGGATATATGTATATCTCTATATTATATGTAATAAGATCTAAAATACAAGGTTGTTTCATTTAGAATTTTTTGTTGTTGTTTTTATAAATGTGAATTTTATACTATATTATTCTAAGAGAATCTGAATTTACATCAATGTTCCACTTTTCTTTCTGATCCTGATTTTTTAGACATTATAATTAAACTTCACTGAACTGGATTCCATTTGCCTATGTTTGGTTTGCAGTGGTTTTTATTCAAGGCTCTACATATAAAAGAAATCATAAGCAATACAAATGTAATTTTACAGGCTGATAGTTTGCTGGGTGGTTCAATGCTGACAAATGGGGAAAAAATAGTTTCTAAGCCATTGGAAACTGTGTGCAGTGTGTGAAATAGCTTTTAGCTAAGTGCTATTTGATTTACTAATGTCTTTAGTGTTAAACTTTGTTAATATACATTTATAGACTCAAATATTAGATCATATTTTTGCAGCCTTTTCCAGTATAGTCAGAAGGTGATTGGCATATATTTTGTCATAAAATAAAAATGGACCATTTGGGATATCACAACAGAACAGGTGAAAATATCCTAAATCATTTTATAACAGAATTGTTAGCTAGTCTAAGCCTGCTACCTGAATGAAATTAGGTTAATACTAAAAAAAAAATCAAGCAGTGAGCAAGAAAGAATTTTAATAAACCCTAGTATTGGATTCATCAAAATAGTACAGTTTTGAAATGTCAGCAAACATTTTTTAAAGTTATTTATAAAACCCCATTCTGTTTACTGAGACAAAGAGAACATCCTTTCATCTAGTCTACAATCAGGTTAGAAAGACAAGATATAGAAATATAATCTTAAGTTAAATATGATGTATTTAAAAATGTACAATATAATACTAAGAGATTCCAGGGGATATGGCTTCTGATCCTAAGGATAATAGATACATTTTTGTAGCATTTTAACTTCATATGAAAACCCAAGGTAATTTTTGATAGCCAAAATCGTGGGTGTAGTAGAGTCTCAAATCTGTGCAACAATGAAAAGTTTGAAAATATTGGATGTGTTTGTGGAAAAGTGACTAATTCACTTTGTAAAGAACTTAAAATAAGTCAAATGGGAGGGCTTGAAAGCACTAGGAAGATGATTTTGAGTTATATTAACATCAGTTAGGATTTTTAGACTTTTCTTTAGATAATAGGGATCCATTAAAGATTTTAAAGCAGTTAAATTATAATAAACACTTACTTGAAGGATATTAACTAAAGAAGGTCAAAATGTGGAAGCCCAAACATGGCTAAGAGGTTGCAGAGATGGTCCAAAGGAATGAGGACCTCATCTAGAATGATGGTTTTGGGAATAAAAAAAAGACAGCTTTGAAACATGTTATAAAAAGTTAAGCAATGTATTGGATGTAGAAAGTGTTTTAAAAGCAGGATAAAAGAGGACCCTGAGATGATGAATTATGCTAAATGTGACAGCATTAAGAGAAATTAAATGACAAGGGGATCCAGAACTTGATCTTGATCTTGATTGAAATTATTCTATATGTTATAAAATCAATGGATCATCCAAATAGAGTAGATATCAAAGGAGTTAAGGTCATACAGGAAAACAAAAAAGACAGATGAAATGAGGGGTCAGGATAAAACCTTAGAGGAACACAACATTTGGAGAGTACTAGGAAAAACAGAAATAGTCAAGAATACATTAGGTACTTACTATTTACTAGGCATTTAACAACTCATAATGCACCTTCAATTAAAAATAAAATAAAATAAAACAGCACATGACCTTGAGGAATACATTTTTGGTAGTGGAAAACAGACATAAAACAAACTGATATTGTGTAAGCTGGTATCAAGTGCATATGGACAAGGTGCTGTTGAGAATAGAGAAATGGCTAGTCAGGGTGGTCCCCTTCAATGGGGATTCTGGGAGGAGTTCTCCACTTTGTGTGGATATAAGGAAGAAGGTATTTCTGAGGTGTGTATTTCAGAACTGAAGAGTTCTTCCAGGAAATAAGGGAGAAGCCAAAAAATAGAACGTAAATATGTCTGAGAACAGGAAGAACTCAGGAAAGGAAAGGAAGAGAAGTGAATAAACAACATTGAAAGGGTCAACATACCAAATGCCTTAGAAAGAACGAGGCAGAATAGAAACTGGAAACCAGCAACCTTAATTTGCTGATATTTTCTGAACATAAAGCATCATCAACTTTCAAAAAAGTAGGAATAGAATCTTGACACAAAAGAAATTCTTTGATGAGAAAATGTCTTCCAATGCAGGTGGATACTCTGCAATGAAGAGTTAACCAGAGGACTGAAAGTTTAAGTAACCAGCTCAGAATCATATAACTTGTTTATGTGACAGCGAATACCTGAACTTATATTGTCTTTAAGATCACCTTTCTATTAACTATATGAGGCATTTTAAAAAAAATAATCAAATTTATTAAATTTATTTAACAAATGTTTAGCATATTTTGATGATTAAAACAATTAGTTGTTGTGTCTAACATGTCTGTGGTATGATGCATTAATTGTACTTTTATAAACTTGACAGCAGCTGCTAATAAGGTCTAGAATCAATGGGATCCTACTGGAAATCAAATAATAAAGGCGTTGCTGATCATATCTTGGATTATGAGTTTATTTCTCCTTATAATTCAACATTAGAGTGACTGACTTATTGTATTGTGCTACCAGGAAGCAAATTAAATACAGGAATATAAAAAGCTCATTTGTACCTTATTAGTTTGTTGACTGAGAATTTTGGTAATCTAAAAGTCTTATTAACTGAAGAACAAAAGAAACAGGAGGAAAGAGTCCCAGTTAAGATGCCACTGAAATGGCTCAAGGTAATGAGGGCCTCATCTAGCACAGTGGTATTGGGAATAAAAAGAAGAAGATTTGAAACACATTATAGAGAAAAAGTCAATTGAGCTTGAGAATTTATTGGATGTGGCAGGTAAACAAGAAGCTGAGTAAAAGATGATATTAAGATTTTGAATGGAAACAATCCTGACTAGTTCTCTTAAGGGGTTGGATTTTAATAACAATTACTCCAAGATTTTATTTTTTTATTTGGTAAAGAAAACTTGGTTCCTAGATTTGGAAAAAAAAAAAAGATATCCCAGATTGGTTGATAAAAGTGATTTCGGTCCTGAAACACGTAATTTTCTGCTCATGTTGATAACATCTTTAATTACCAGCTGTTGTAAATGATCTTATCATCATTAACTGCCAAGGCAGGGAATGGCACATCTCTTATTACCCCCTGTTTTCAAATAGTCCACCTGTTTTTAATTAGTGAAACTACCAAAATCTACCTACACTGAGACTATTTAAGTGATATGCTGCAGCTGCTAAAGCCATCAATTCACATGTTTGCAACCAATCACTTGGCTTATGTTAAAAATCATATCAATAGCTTGAGTTATAATGATAGATAGAAAGACAGATAGACAGAATTGATATGAAATGATATGAATATTGTCCCCTGATTTGTCTGACTCTTCATCATCCCATTGGGGATTTTTGTGGCAAAGATATTGGAGTGGTTTTCCATTTTCCTCTCCAACTCATAGTATAGATGACGAAACTGAGGCAAACAGTTAAGTGAATTTGGGGGGGGATAACATAAAGCTTGGCAGTGTCTGAATCCAGATTTGAACTCTGGAAGATGAGTCTTCCTGACTCCAGCCCTGAATTCTATCCAATCTACCACTAACTAACCTCGTTTCCCTTGATACATCAAAATCAAAAAAATTGTCAAAATGTGTACCTATGTAGCTGGAGTTTAATTTATCCTCTTCCAGGGAAGAACTAATAGAACTGCCAATCTGTTATCAATTGTAAGTAAATTGAGTATTTCTAGTAAATGATGTCAATAGAATTCATTGCCCTTTCAAGGATTTGTGATTTTACTGATATAAGTAGTTAACTAAAACTCATTGGAAGCCTTCTGAATTTGGGGAGAGCACATTCCTAAATTATGACTGAAAAGTTCATTATTCCATATCTGTATACCAACCTCTCCAGACTGGCTATAAAATAGTAGTCGTCAGACTATAGAAAGACGATTTACTGACGGGCTTATATGTTTTGCTTGCATAGGGCTTACCAAAGCTCATGTCCCATTGGCAAAACCTTAGGGAATCTAGGCTCATTAAAGCATTGGATTCTAAATATAAGGGCAAATGTCACTAGAAAACCAGAAAATAATGAGCTTTAACCATTTCTGCTATGGTTTTTAAATTTTCTGTATTCCTAGTTCATGGAATTGTTATCCTCCAATTAGTTCAGGAGGATATTCCTGAGCAAATGTATTACAAATAATAGCAAGAAGAAATGAAGCATAACTTGGGGGTATATAAAAATAAAGAATATCAGAGATTAGATGGATAAAAAATAGAAAAGTAACAGAAGTACCCAGACATTATTGATTTTAAACTAGAAGGAAGTCTAGAGGTCATCTATTCTAATCTCCTCATTTTACACATCAGGAAACTGAGTCCCAATGTGAGCAATTCACTCAGGTTTACACAAGATTTGAACTTAGAATGAAAAGGATAAAATGAGGTAGCCAAGTAAAGAGGCTGTGGATTTCAGGATTTGGTATAAATGGATAAATGTTGTGCCAGTTTCTATTTCAAAAACTATCTATGATGCTCTTCCCTATCCCCTGTCACTGATTCATAGTCAGTGACTTTTAAGTATTTACTCTGGGAAAACAGGAATGGAGAAATAGACTAAGGACAATATTGAAATATTTGGAAATAGTTTCTATTCTGTGTTAACAATATATTTTGTATATTCCTGTGGTTGCAAGTATTATATTCCATTTCCTTAAGCAAATGATATTGCCTTATCACTGTATATGTCTGTATTATGTATGTGATTGGTTTAGGGTGAATTTTACTTTTCTTATGAATATTCTTTTTGGAGTAGATTATTGTTTCCAGAGTTCTTAGTCCAAATTCATGTGAAATTGTTGGGTTTTTGCTTGCAAAGAAAAAAAAAAGTCATCTTCCAATGGCAGAAAGAAAAGCCTTTGGCTCAAAAAGAACTTACTGGTTCTTAAGGAAGATATCTGTTTTCTCTTAAGTGTTGACTTTTTATCTATCTCTTCTCCTCCAGAAACACTTATGAAATCTGTTTTGGAATATGATTTGACAACTTCTAATCTATTCTATATCCCAACCCTGTGATCCATGTCCACATCCCATGTTTGGTCAGTCCATACAATTCCATTGCTCATATTTATTATTTGGATTTACTATCATTAATGTTCATTGGTCTGTTAGAATATTTTCCCACTTCACCCAGAAATTAGAAAACATCCATTTGCAGGCCGAACCCATTACAAAGACCCCGTCTCAGACAATGGAGAGTAAGGAGAAGAAATGGTTCTTCAAACATTACAATCCTTTAGCTAAGAAAGCTAAGAAAATTTGTGCTGCTGCTTCAGTAAATCTGGCCTGGTTCATTTAGCACAGAGGAGATTTTCCAGCTGAAGCATGGATGTCCCCTGGTTGTCTGATTTCTGGTGCTCTGAAAAGGTTTGCATCTTTTCTCTTCTGGTAAAACAAAACACCATGATATCTATTACATAAAAACAGGAAAAGTAAAGAGCAACAAAATAATCTCTTGACACTTAAATTCATATGATTTGGTAAAGATAAGTTTGGGAGAAGGCTTAAAAAATTCAAAGTGCATCAGGTCAATGAACTTTAGTTTCTAATACCAAAGCTGAGATTAGAACACAATTGACCTATCATCATTTTTGTCTACAGGACTGAAGAGGACAGGACATCCTTTAATAAGAGTAATCAGAAGTTTCCTTTATTTTAAATGTTTTTTCTCTGTGATAACAGGAGTAATTCATTGTGTCAATTCATGTCATTAGTGTTTTATTGTAGATATCTATAACTTAAAGTAGGGCCTGGGGATGCAATGGATTTCTTATTCTTTTCTAGTAAAGATAGCAAGATAATATTACCAGATGAGTTGGGGACCTCTCTTGTAGAAAAATAAGAGTATGATTAGGGCAATGGGAAAACAACTAAACTGAGAGAAGGGTAGAGGCTATTAATTTTGTTGCTATTGTTATTTGTTTAACTTTATTCTTCCAGTACTAGTGGATTGCATTATTAAGTTATTCAAGCAGGGAAAATAGTGTAAAGAATATTGATAAAGAAAGGAATAACCAACAAAAAAATAACATAAGAATTGTTCACAGGATAGAGAATGAGAGATAAATGATAGATCACCCAATTCACTGGAGCACTGAATGGTAAGGAAACTCAAGAAAATAAGTTAGTGTGGTGAACAAACCTTTTGTTAAGTAATGTGGTAAGATATGGGAAGGAATAGTCCCGATCAAGCAAGCATGGATACATTGTGATTACTAACATTAAATCATATGGATAGATATATAAACAGATAAATCAATAGATAAATAGATTATATATGTAAATAAAATTAATTATATATACACACCACAATTTTGAAATATTGGAAAATAGTTTATATTCTGATAACATGACATTTTGTGCATTCATTTGTATGGTTGCAGATTTCCTTAAGCAAATAGTGTTTCACTTACTTTATGTGGATGTGCATGGTTCAAGATAAATTTTACTTTTCCTATAAATATCCTTTTTGGAGTAAGTTATTGTTTCCATAATGTTCTTAACCTAAAATCATGTAAAATTCTTTCGTTTTTGCTGGAGAAAGAAAAAATTAAGAAGTCTGCCAATGGCAGAAAGAAAAGCCTTCAAACAAAATATATTGGTTTTTAATGAAGATACCTATTCTCAAGGATGATGCATTTTATTAAGGAGACAATGGGTCCAAGAGCAGAAAAAGGAAAGGAATTCTTGCTCGTTTCTGTTTTTCCTCCATTTGTCTAATACATTTGAGGAGACAGCACCTGGAAAAGAGAAAACTGACTGCGACTCCTTCTGGATGAGAGGAAGCAGCATCTGGAAGAACTGGCAGAGATGATGACATCTGTTATTTTATCAAAGACACATGTCTTTTCACTTACAGGGAGCCTTGGAAAGTCAAGGTACCTTTGCATTCCTCCTGATTCCTGGATTCTCATATACTTGGCGTGAGCAGAGATTCTTTATCAGCAAAGATGGCTGTATGTCACCTTGAAGCATTCCATTTAATTAGTCCATATCATCCTCAAATGGACTATTGCCATATTGTAAGGAAAGCATACATCTGCTGCTATTTAAAAAGGAAATTCAGCTATTTGAGATCAGATTAGAAAGTTAGAGGAACCTGAAGTACCTAGCAAGGTAAAGAAAGGGGACAATGCATCTTCATCTCAAGACAATTATCCTAGAATAATTCCAGTTTAAGATAGAATATTTTATGTAATCAAGGGGTCCAGTAGGAACTAGTTTTCCAAGTAAGGCTAAAAGAGATACATTGGATGCATTTGCTCGAAATCCAGAAAGAAGCAAAGTTACTCATAATAAGCATATTTGGTTCAACTGATGGATGTGTTATTTTACCACTTTGGGGAAAAAAGAATAAATGTACTATTTCTGTTCACCCTTTCATTACAGATTGATAGATGGATCAATAGAAGATAGATATAGATAAAATTAGTGGGTTTTCATGCAAATTAGGTTTTAAAAGGGGCTAGAACAGATGAATTAAAAAGAAAATGAAATATTATCCATGCCTCCTTAAAAAAAATCAATTATCAAAATGTGTCTTTCTTGTTATGTGTAATCATGAAATGGGGCAGTTAAAGACTTGGAGTAGCAGCTGAATTAACCAAACTTCATCTACAGTTGGATTTACAACAGAAGAAAAGTTTCCAAATTAGTGGCAAAGAGCCAGAATTCATGTGTCAGATAAGTCTCTGGGCCATGTTATATGGTAGGTATTGTTATATCTATTGTTCTCTTTTCTGCTTTATAGGACATAGTATATTATATGGATTTTCTACTCTTTTAGAGAAGGCCTTTTTGATTCAATTCAATAAGTATTTATTTAGCATTGAGTATGTATCAGGCTAGCTCTCATACAAGAGGTAGCAAGGAACAGCAGAAGAGAACTGAGAATGAAGTTCATGCCCCACTTTTAACACATATTGACTATATGACACTGATTAAATCACTCAATCTCTCAGTGGTTGTTCTGCTTTTGAAGACTGTGTGTTGCAGAGAATATGTCAACCAGGATTGGTACAATGACTTTCTTTCCCTGGGAGCTCCCTATACTTAATGAATGCACTCAATATTCCTATATGTTGGGCACTATGTTAGCCCGGGCTTTAGAGAGATAAAAATAAGCCTCATTTTACCTCTGGAAACTTTTATTTTATTGGGATATAGAAGTGGATCTACCAGAGACACAAGAATGCAAGAAAACTTGGGAGAAGGAGATCAATAGGCAAGAGAATAAACGACTTCACAGAAGATGCAGAACCTTATTTGAAGCTTAAAAAAAGGTTAAGCTTTTGAGAAGTAAAGATGAGGAGAAAATGGATTCAAGATATGTGACTATTGAGGTGAGAGATGGACCATCCAGCTTGAATACAGGATGCATGGAAAATGGAGGTCATAGAAAGTAAATGTGAAATCATATGACTGACGATTCAGGAGAGTCCTATTCATATTTTAATTCATGTGATGGGGAAATTTTGTTTGACAGGTCAGCATGAGCCAGGAACATGTCAGGTGAATTTGGGAGCAAGGAAAACCAGTGAGGATTTTTCAAAAGTCGGTAATAATTAGGATAGCCATCATGTGGATAGAATGATCGGGGCAGACTTAATTCAACAAGATATTACAAGTGTTTGAATCTGGAAGACGAAGGAGGGGAACAGTCAAGGTTACCTTTGACACTGTGAACTTGGGAGATCAACAGAGTGATAATGTTTGAAGAAGAAGAAAAGTTAGGGGCGATGATTTTGGGTGAAAATGTTGAGTAGAGATATTCAGATGGAATTGGGGTTTAGAAGAAAGTTTACAGTTAGATAACCACATTTGAAAGTCATCTGCAAAGAAATAATAGCTCAGAGCAGATGTGATTATCAAGAATGAAAGTAATGTTCCAGAGGAGCAGAATTGAAAATGGAGGGACAACCAGTTAGACCTAGACAATATAAAGAAATCTAAAAAAGGAAAAGGAGAATGGGACTGAGAAGGGAATTAGATAAAAATTGAAAGATCAGTGTTAGAAAACAGAACCAAGATGGAGGAGAAAAGGAAGGGACTCATCTGACTTCTCTCCCAAATGCCTCTAAACAACTTTAAATAATTCCTCAAAACAAATTTTGAAGAGGCAGATCCCAGAAAAGAACAAGGATGGGTTTTTCAACCCAACACAATTTAAACATTTGTCAAGAAAAGTCCTTTTCCCCAAGGTAAGAATGGAGCACAGGTCAGCCCACTTCTCAGCAAACCAGAAGCAAGCCTCAGGGGTAACTGAATCAATGGCAGCAGTAGTGGCTTTCAGATCTCTCAGCCCAATGATGGCCAGACATGGCCAAAAGATTATAGCAGACTCATTGCTGATACCAGGAGAAGAACTCCATTGCATTGTCCATACTTGGATATGGGTCGCAATCCTGGATGAGAAAGTCCAGTAACACACCAGATTTTGCCACTACAGAATAAATAGGACCCCTATCACAGTTCCAGGACAGAAAAGAATGCCTGTGGTCCCTTACAGATCAGGGCACAGGTCAAGATAATAATAAACACACCTTTCCCTACATCATATAACCTTGGAAGAACTCAAAACTTAAGCCCCCAGAATTATCTAGGAAAATAGCTACTCAAAACCCCAATGTTGGGGACAGTACTACCTCTACACCAGAAGCAGAGCACTACTTTAGCATAGAGTTAAAAGTAAAAAAAAAAACAAAAAACAAAAAACAGCTGGAAAAATAAGCAAACATTCTGACTAACGAAAGTTAATGTGGTGACACGGAAGATCAAAACACAAATTCAAAAGAAAACTACAGAGTCAAACCTGCTACATCCAAAGCCACAAAGAAAAACATGAATGCATTTCAAGCCAAAAAATGGACTGAGAAATAAGAGTGATTCAAGAAAATCATGAAAAAATCAACAATTTGATAAAGGAGTCTCCTTGCCCCCACTAAACAGAACACCTTAAAAATAAAATAAGTCAATATGAAGAAAAGGATAAATGGTAAAAGATGTGAACAACAGTTTTCAAATAAAATCATTAAAGTTATCTCTAATCATATAAAAATGCTTAAATCACTGTTGATTGGAAAAATGCAAATTAAAACAACTCTGTGCTAATAGCCCATAACTATCAGATTGGCTAATATGACAGGGAAGGAAAATGATAAAGGATGAAGGGGATATGGAGAAAATGAGACACTGGATGTACTGGATGATGGAGTTGGGAACTGATTTAACCATTCAATAGAGCAATTTGGAAATATTCTTAATGGGCTACAAAACTATGCATATATTTTAAGCAGACAATATAACTACTACATCTATTTACCAAAAAAGATGAAAACATATCTAAAATATTTGTAGCAGCTCTTTTAGTGGCAGCAAAGAATGGGAAATTGATGGGATGTTAATCAATCAATTGGGGAATGGTCAAACAAGTTGTTACACATGATTATGATGAAATAATATAGTGCTATAAGAAATTGTGAGAAAGATTCTGTCAAAAACTGGGAAAGTCTTACATGAACTGACAGAAAATGAAACAAGCAGAACCATAAGAACATCATATACAATAATAGTCATATTGTATGATTATGAATTATGAATGACTTAGCTAGTTTCAGTAATACAGTGATTTAAGAGTTCTGAAGGACTTAAGATGAAAAATGCTATTTATTACTCTCCAGAGAAGGAGCTGGTAGAATCTAAATACCTATTAAAACATACTTTTTCTTTATTTTCTTTATTTTCACTCTTCCCCCTGTGCTTTCTGTCACAACATCACTAACCTGGGAATATGCTTTGCATGATTGCACATGTATAATCAGATCTATTGCTTATACAACAAAGTGGAAAGAGAAGGAGGGAGGAAAGGAGAGAATTTGAACTCATTTTTTTAAAATGGTAATATTATTTTGCATGTAATTAGAACAAATATTAAAGAAAAAAAGTAGAAAAAAAAAAAAAGACCAGTGTCATGGAAACCAGTGAGCCAATACACCTTTCATTTAGCATCTATACAACTATGTGACAAGTGCCATACTCAGGACTGAAGACAAAAGAAACGCAAAAGAAAGATCCCTGCTCTCAAGGAGCTCATAATCTGCTGGAGATGAAAACCACCATGTAAAAAGTCAAGGGAGAAGAAAATGTGGAGATGGGAAGATAATTGATAGCATGAAAAACTTCTGGAAGTGAAAGTAAAATGTGAATTGAGAAAATACTGTTGGGCTTGACAATTAAGAGATAATTGGTACTAGGGATAGAGTGTTTTAGTTTGGTGGGATCAAGCTAATTCAAATTGTTGAGAAGGCAATGGGATGTGAGACAATACAGACAGTGAACACAGAGAATTTTTTCTTAGCTCTTTTTCTGCAAAAGTGACACAAGGAATAGCAAGTTGGGTATGATAGATTTGGAGGTTTATGTACAATTGCCCTTTTTTGGCTCATGTTATGGAAATGTTTCTTTTATTTTATAAATTCAAAATTAAATTTTAAAAAGAGATAGATAGCAAACTGGAAAAAAAATAGAAAAGAATATGTGGGAGGAGGTAAATTTCCCTTCCTCTCGGCAAATTGGAGAGTTTAGCTAAATAAATAAATATGCATACACATTTATTTTGGACTCATGGACTAAAGAATCTGTTTACCTGTATTTGCATTGCCTACTTTCAGATATCTACAATTCTTCCTTGCTTTACATTATTCTCTTTGAGTATGCTGGTTGACTTTAAGGCTATTTGCTCAGTAAGTAAACAATATATAAAAGAAATCATGTTTTATTTTTTTCAAAAAGCCCATTATAAAAACAACTCAATACAGATTAGGTGACCACAGCAAGATCCTAAATTGGCAAGATCTACAGAATGTTTAATTTAACATAAAATCTGTGCCCAGTAAAGAATAGATCGCGCTTACACTTGTGAGAACAATACATAATTTATAACAACCGGAAAGCACTCGCAACACCTGAAATTAAATAGGAAATAAAATGATTCCCTGAAGGTAATTGAAGTTGATGTAAGAAATGCATTTTAAAATAAGTACACAAATGGTTTATGCCATTATAGTGCACATTATTCAGCATCTGTGACCTTATTACAAATCCCTCACTGATTTTCTTAAGATATGACTTGAACTTCCAGCACATGTGCCCCTAGCACACCTTGAGCTGTTCTTTATAAAAATATTTCTTTTTATGGCAAGCATGTTGACTTGTTGTAAGTGCACAGAAGTACCAAAGTGACTTGTTTCGCTTTAGGCTGGCTTGTGAATTGGGGAATTGATGGGAATAAAACCAAAGATGCTCTTGCCACAGAATGCTTTTTTATATGAAGGACATTTGTTTTTCAAGGGGTGTTGATGTGTTGGCTCAATCTCTTATGCTCTTTACCTGCTCATTCTTCTTTGTGAACAAAGCCAAACATTAGTAGCAGCTAGATGGGATGTCATCTCTATTCTTTGTCTCTGGAATGAGCACTTTCTTAAATCCAGAGCACTCTGGATCACGTGTTTAAATGCCACAATGAATTTAGGATTTCATGGGCAAAGATCATCATTGCATCTTTATAAAAAGCAACTTGTACTTGCCTAATTAATCAAACAAATGAATATAATTTAATCACTACTATATTCAAGATGAGAAAAGTGAAACCTAAAAAACTGAACCCTAAAACTAAAGTCAGGGAAATCTGGACTAATATCCTGCCTCATATACTTGCTAGATCTGTGAGCATGAATAACCCATTCACTCTTTTGGAGTCTTAACGTTCTTTTCTGTAAAATCAGGAAAAATTAAGATAACATGAACTTGTGACTCATCATCTGAAGAACTGATTTGCTTGTACTTTCAAATATCTGCAATTTGTCTTGATTTTTATTATCTTCTTTAAGGAATTCATTAATTGCCTTTTAGGTTTTCTGCTCAGTAAGTAATTTATAAATAAAATAGAAATCTACATCAGAGAAGTTTTTATGAGTAGTAAAAGATAAAATTGAATACCCATAAAACTATTAGTTGTTGTTATCAAATTCTTTTTAGGTATTTCTATTCTTAGTACAGCATGATGTTTGTTCATTCACACATTTATTTTTATTTAGTTAAATCCAGATCCTTGGTTTTATTTGGACTACTTGATAAGTAAATTACCTCTACCAATACAGATCAATACTTATTTTGACAGTGTTTTAGAGAGCTGTCTAGGTAACTCTGGGTTTAAGTGACTTTCTAAGGATCATAAACTTAGTAGACTGCCAGATGAAAGATCTGAAGCTAGGACTTTCCAATTCCCAGGCTAGAATATTATCATGCCATGCTGGTTCTAGTACATTTTTATTATTACTTCCAAATTTTTCAAGCATCTATGATGTTTTTTTCTATGTGGATACTCCCTCCAGTCATATACATAGCAGTAGATCTATCAGTCAACAAGTATTTCTGTTAAGCACTTAATATGTGTTGTGCAGTGTATAAATGATGAGAATACAAAAAAAGAAAAAAAAAACCACCACAAAACAGTCTCTTCTGTGAAGGAATTGATAGTATAATAGTGGAGACAATATATAAATAACTATGTGCACATAAGATATATATGCATATATATATATATATATATATATATATATATATATATATATATGTGTGTGTGTGTGTGTGTGTGTGTCTGTGTGTGTGTGTGTGTATCCCCTAAACTCATCTTAAATATTCTTGTGCCCCTAAACTCCATCATTCTAGAGTCACCTTGTTTGCTGATTTGCCTCTTTGAATTTAGCTGGGCTGGTTCTCAGAAAAATTATAAATAATCCATTATTAGTTCCATAATTAAAAGTCTTTCCTTTTCAGACTGCACTGCTAACTAATATCTACAGGATGTCCACCCTAGCAAAGAAAGCTACTCACCTTTCCGCTACTACCAACCTCCCTTTTGTGTATTAACTTCTCTCATTACAACATAAAGTTTCTGAAGAAGGGATTGTTTTTCCTTGTGATTATATTTTCTATATGACTAATACAAAGTAAAAGCTCAACAAATACATGTTGACTATCTATTGGCTAATGGCCACATAGGCTTGGTATTAAATTTCAACTTTAATAAGGTCATTTGATATTTATTAGGTAGTTATCATTTATAGTATGATTACTATGTGTCAAGAGCTGTTCTAGGTGCTAGAATACAAGACAAGAATGAAAGTCACTGTCCTCAAGGAACTTATGCTCTAATGATGAAAAGGGGAAAATATGTAGACCAATCAACAAATGTAAATACTTTAAATAATTTCAAATACAAAGTACTTTTAGGCTGGGAACATCAGAGAAAGGCATTTACATGAAGTGTTACTTGAATTGAGCTTCATTTAGCTTCCAAAAATAAAGATGAGGAAAAAGATCTCCAAAAATGGGAATAACCTTCGTCGACTAACAAACAGGTATGAGAGGGAATATGATAGAGATCTGTTATAATGGAATGTAGGTTACAGAGAGATGGGAACATAGAGAGAGCCAAGTGTAATCAGCTTGAAAGATTGGTTTGAGTCAGCCTGAGAAGGGTTTTAAATGTCAAAATAAGGGAGTTAGTGTTATGTCTTAGAAGTCATAAGGAGAAGTCATCAGGTGGAATAAAGATAATAATTTTAGGCCTGTTTCATAAAAGCATGAAAAGTTTAAAAAAATAAAAGCAAAAACTTGAGAATAAATTCAAGGAACTCTGTAAGGATACACAAGTGTAATTCGAACTACCAGGTGGGATAAAGCTGAGGCTGAAATTCAGGAGTTCTGAGCTGCAGAAGTCCAAGTGGCCAATGGCTGGAAATCAGTTTATATAAATATGGTGAGCCACTGTTTTCTAAGGAGAGCCAAATTGGTCCAGATCAGAGAAAATAGCTGGTCAAAGATAACTTACCAATCAGATTAGAATGAGGTTACATTGGAGGAGATGGGACAAAGCCTGGCAAAAAAAAAGTGTAAATGAAAGGTTCCAGAAGTGATAAGTGTATTATCCAGCAGAGGAGCTCATTGAGAGCTTTGGTTCATTTTGGTTTTGTTTGCTTTCCACTATAACTGCAAGAAGAGCATGAACTCTTGGAACTCAAAGCATAGCAGATGGCTAATTACTCTGGAGAATTGAGAGTCCAGTGGGGCCTTTGATGTTCTCTGCTTTCATAAGCTTTCACAGTGAAAATGTGCATCCTATCTGGCCTCAGACTTAATAGCTTGTGTCCATAAGCAAGTCACTTAACATGCTAACCTCAGTTTCCTCATACAGAAAATGGGAATAATAATAGTTCCTACTTCTCAGGGATCTTTTTGACAATAAATTGATAGAACATACAAAACACTTTGCAAAACTTAAACTGGCATAAAATGTTAGTAGTTACTTGATAATATATATCACTTTTCTCTCTAATCACTTGAGAGCCAGCTAGGTGGTTCAGTGAATAAAACACTGGGCCAGAGGTTAGTAATACCTGAATGCAGGATGCAAAGTGAAGTGAGGAGAACTAAAGAATCATTGTGCAAAATAACTACAAAATATAATCAACTATGAAACACGACTATTGTGGTCAATACAATGATCCAAGATAATTCTAAAAGAATTGTAATGCTATCTATCTCCAGAGAGAAAACTGATAAAGTCTGAATACAAATTAAAGTATAATTTTATCATTTTTCTTTTAAAAATATGGTCCATATGGAAAAACATTTTGCAGGATTTCACATGTATAACTGATATACCACTTGCTTTCTTAATGATTATGGGAGGGTATGAAAAGGAGGGAAATTTTTTAAACTCAAAATTAAAAAAAGAATATTAAAATTTTTAAATAAAAATAATTCTCCCTTTTCATTAAGAGCACATATTAATGATCATTAGACACAATGCTGTTAAGAATAGTACACAGCCATATCCTCTCAATTTTGTTATTTTTTAAGTGACATATAATAGCAAAATTTAGTTTCCATAAAACAAAATTATGTATATAGTAAAAATAAATTTATTGGAATGTGAAGTAGTAGTAGAAATGTGAAAATTTAGAAATACATGTGGCAATTCCTTCCTCAATACATTCTCTTTGGCATACCTTGGATACTTTACTCCCTGACCAATATCATTTTCTAAGAATTTAAGTATTAATGAGCTGTCTGTTTCCGTGGAGGAAATCATTGACATTGATAAAATCATAATTCAAACCACTTTCCAAAAATTATATAGGCAGCAGATTTTCAGGTTATATGTTTGCAATTTCTATCTATCATGAAATCATGGTTTTGAATCATAAAATAAATTCCCTGGCAAAGAACTTTGAGCTTTTTAAAGAAAGTGTGGCTTGCAATTTAAAATAATTAATATATAAAAAATCATGGGATTGGTATATCCTTTATAATTTTTATCACATACTTAACGATGACTAAAATTTGCAATGCCTTCTATAGAAAAATAGTTATATTGATTTATTCTCCAATTATTCCACTTTTACTTCAAGTAAAACTTAACCGTTCGTATTTTGTTGAGAGCTTTGTTACTGATTTTGCAGTTCAGGCATCTAAATCTTTAGGGACCCAAACATCAATATACCAGATGTTTCTCTAAACCATAATACATGGGACCAAAGTTATCTTCTAGGTTGTGGACCTCAAGGGAAATTCTCTCTCCTAATCTGGTTATTCAATTACCTTTAGCTAAAAAAATTATACCATACAAATAATCTAAACTCATGTTAATAAGCTATACTCCTGAATCAGTGTTTAAGTGAAATGAATATTTTAAAGAAAGTTACTTAAAATATATGTACATAATTACTGTTTGTTTAAGCCAACATGCAGAAACAGTCTAGTATAACAGATAAAAAGCCAGTCTCAGTTCCAAGAAGTTACTGTGGATTCAAGTCCTGTCTTTGACACATGCTGACTCTGTGACTCTTAGAAAAAAGCCTTTCTCTTCTTAGAGCTCTTTCTGGGCAATTATTTAAGGACATTAATTGCAGATAAGTTTTCTACTTTCTTTGCTAGAGTGTTAACCTGGGAATTCCCTGTTCCAATGACACCAAAGGTTCAGCTCCTATCTCTTATTCAAATGCACATAAATATACACCTGGTAGAGAGGAAATTGGTAAATTGAATATAATCCTTAATACAGCAATTCACTAGTAACCCTTCAAATATTTGTCTTCCTACAGCTTTTACCCACTGATCTCAATTCTGTTCCCTAGGCCAAATGGAATTCTTCTTCCATATTATAAGCCTTTAGCTTAGGAAGAGAAATGGTTTTAGGTAAACTTGTAAATAACCTTATAGATTATTTAATCTTCCAGTGTAATTTTATAGATTAGGAAATTGAAGATCGTTTATGTGACTACTCCAAAATTATAAAGTTAGTAGCTAATCAAATTCACCTTTGAACCCAGGTACTGATTCTTAATCCTCTTTCTTCGGTATCTTACAGGCTCTATTTGTTTTCGACATCCTGAGATCGCCATGTGCTATGTGCAACAGCATAAAAATTATTGGTCAAAGATTACTAATTACCCCTTAGTTTGTGCCATCATGATCAGAGCTATACAAGATGAACCTTTTTTTCCCTCATTGCCATAGGAAAATTACTTTAAATGTTGCTAGTGCAGCTTTCTCCTCCTCCTCCTTCTCCTTCTCCTCCTTCTTCTTCTTCTCCTCCTCCCCTTCCTCTCTTCTTCTTCTTCTTCTTCTTCTTCTTCTTCTTCTTCTTCTTCTTCTTCTTCTTCTTCTTCTTCTTCTTCTTCTTCTTCTTCTTCTTCTTCTTCTTCTTCTTCTTCTTCCTCCTTTTCCTCTTTTTCCTCTTCTTCCTCTTTTCTTCCTCCTCCTCCTCTTCCTTTCTTCTTCTTTTCTTTCTGCTTCTTCCTGCTTTGAATAGTACTTAGGAGATTTCTTTCCAAATTTCTACAACTTACTTTTTTTTTCTTTTCTGTCTCATTTACCCCAAGAAAATTACTATTGAAAGGGTATATCAGTGGGAAGGACTTCTCAGAGAACATGTGCCAAAGTGGTAACGGATGAGGTGACAAACGTGGTTTGTTACCTGCATTATGTGGGGTGGCTCATTACTATGGACTCACAGATCAATTTTGGGCAAATAGCTAATATGTCAACCATTTTGGTAATTGGAGCTTTCTAGTATTGTCTTCATTTTGTTCATATTATGTCAGAGCACAGTCAGCTAGTGGCTATTTAAGCATCTTTATTTCTGATTCTTTCTCTATCTAATGTCCTGACAAAAACCCTAATGAATTATGTAATAAGCAGATAATTTGGGGCTCAAGGTTAGCAGAACATAATTGTTTCAGCAAACTGCCTCTTGATCCATGATGACCACCTCTCTTTGCCATATCCTATACCAAATTCCACCTACTCTTCTCCATTCCCCATTCTACTTCCTCCACCCATCAAGAAAAAAAAAAAAAAGAAAAAAGAAAAGCAAACTGTATCAATGTTCTTCCCTTTTTCTCTTATGCTTACCCATAGTCAGATCTCCCATGATAATGAAAGAAAAAAAAGGTATTGGGACCCAATATCATAGGGTCAACATATTTTTTCTTCTTTGTTTCTATTTTTGTCATATCTGACTCATCATGATCACATTTGGGAGGAATGATAGGAAAAAATGAAATAGTTTCCCATTTCCTTCTCCAGTTCATTTTATACATAGAGAAACTGAAGCAAACAGGGTTAAGTGACTTGCTCAGGGTTACATGGGGACTAAGTGTCTAAATCCAGACTTGAATTCGTGAAGATGAGTTTTCCTGACTCTGAGCCCAGCATTCTAGCCACTGTACCACCTAGCTACCCTTTTCCCAACACAGAAAACAAAAGTAGGTAGCGAAAATGGCCAATAAAAACACATTAGAAAATACCTATTCAGAGTGTCCAATGTGAAATAATTCTAGTTGCTTCTACTTTTGTATTTTACTTCTACATTTAACACTGATTAACTTTCTATTTAGAAGCTCCTCTGATGCATTGCTAAATAGTATAAATATTTTACTTTTTTATTGTATGAGGAACAATTACTGTCCTTTGAAACCATGATATTACAGAGGGCAATGATACAAAAAGGTTTGATAACTAGAGAAAGAAAGGTATTTTCTGATTGTCCTCCCACACTGATTAATCTGTAAAGGTGAGTCATTATAGTAGAAAAAAAAATAAAGCTACCATTAAGGGAAATTTTGATGGTTGCTTTTTAATTAATAACAGTAAAATAGAGATAGTTCTTTCACATAGTGAAAAGAATCAGAATTCCACTTAAAGTTCAACCTATCATGAATGAATGATTTTTTTTTCTTTTGTTTTGTTTTGTTTTGTTTTGTTTTTTTAAGAATGTTTTGGAACATTCCAAAAATGAAGGCTGAGTTAAATAACAAGTTAATAAAATAAGCCACAAATACGAATATATTTATATATTTACAGATATGTAGTTGTGTAATTATATATACAAATATGCACTATATATGTTTGTGAATATGTGTTCAAAAGCACCAATATATATGTACATACATATATAGTGATAATATATTGAATAAATATTTTACATAATCACAAATGCTGAATTTCAAATTCTGTAATTATTTTAGAATAATTTCTTTAGCTTTTATTCTTTCAGAAAAAATATTAATAAAAGAAATCATTATTTATATTATGATACACAAATGAGGTTTTCCTACTACTCTAAGAAGTATTAGAAAGAAGAGAAAAGTCCAGTATTTGATAAGAGATAGAATAATGGATCACTAGAATATATTAATTCTACAATAAATAATTTAAATTAGGCCAAATAATAACCCTACTCTGGATTTTTAAATGTTCAAGTGAAAGGAAAGGTCAATATATGTAGTAAACTTCATTGTGGTCTTATTTTAAGAAATTGCTAGAGCCACCTCACTTTCAGCAACCGTGATTCTCATCACTTTACAGCCATTAACATCAAAGTAAAACTATGAATAGATGATTACTATGGTTATTTACTTTTATGATTTACTGAACATTCAGATGATGTTTAATATTTCTGGCTATAAAATATTTTACTTAAGGTATATATATATATCTTATGCACAACACTATAACATACTTAATAGCCTAAAATATAGCATAAACAGAACTTTCATATGCACTGGGAAACAAAAAAATTGTGACTTGCTTTATTGTGATATTTGCTTTTTTTCATGTTCTGTAACTAAACTTGCCAAATCTCTGAGAGATGCTGTATTTTTTAAAATTCTGTTTTAATTGGAAAAAATGCAAAAGAAATCTGCAACACAAAAACCCATTTTTATTACATTAGATATTATCATTGATTAGTAATTTTTGTTTGAAATATTTCTTTTGAAGTCTCAGAAGGAATAAGACTCAGTACATATAGAATTACTTACTCATAAGAATGATTTGTAAATAATCTTGAGGGAATAGCAGTCTGATTAGTTTATTCATTTTTCTAAAAAGTCACCTGAGTCCAAAACACCCTCACCTTTGGACTATACTTTAATTTAATTTTAAAGTATTTCCAATTGGAACAAGCATCTCAACTTGCCTGCCTGTTCTAGCCTCCTGATGCTGAAGTACTTCCTTGAAATCTGGGGCTGGGATGTAAAAATCCACCTGGGTGATGAGGAGATGACCTCCATCTGCAGCAGAACCTTTGGTAACCTGCCTCTCAGAAGCACAACTGAGCACACTTTAGAAAAACTTGCAGTCAGCCCGGATAACAAATATAGCATTTAATCAAAGCACTCACAAGCAATGCTTTGAAGCAGGGAAACAAACATACAGGTCGATCTTTTGGGTACCCCTTTATAGTAGTTTCATGTAGGTCAGGAAAGTATAGAAATATAAAAAGGCTCCCTGAGATGATTTCCCAATCTCAAAAGCTGTTGCTCTCCTCGTGCTGAGAATGCTTCTCCCAATCTGATTCCTGGTGTATAAAAAGATGGCAGACTAACGCATCCTTTTCAGCCCTTAGTCAGGATAAGCTGATGACATTTTTTTTCAAAGAAAAATGACTATTTTCAGTGTTTAGGCTAAACTCAAATACTCCCTAAAAAAACTCAAATGGATTTGTAATCTTACTGATGATGAATACTCCCTGCAGAGATAGCAAGCCATCAGTGACTGCTCACCATGTTTAATTCTTGTCCATGTCCTCAGCAAATTAATCCCAGAGGTCAACTCAATCTTTGGGCTCTTCCCGAGTCCCACTTCATTAAGAAAGTATATCAATTTAGCATATACAAATTTATATTTTTAAATATATTCCTTCTGCCATGATATTATCATTCATTCTATTGTAAATAAAATAATATTAATTATCCTTCATAATGACAATTTATTTTTTACATGTTGAAATGTCCTCATGCCTATCATACTTCTCTTTTTTGCCCTTTGGCTGATCTTCAAAGTGAATTTGTATTGCAGGACTTGTAGCCAAATAAAATCAACAGAAAAGTACTTGTATTAAAAACAATCTGTTATTTCTGGGATAAGCATGAGGTCCTTAAAAGAACTTTTCCCATGAGGGGAACAGTCCCTGTCTTCTCTTGCTGATCAGTTCTGAGTTTAACTAATTCCTTCTTTATCATAAGATCTGAGAACAAGAGGTCTGTGTTGACATTAATATAAATGTAAAGACATTAAATAATAGATGTGCAAGATGTTTGAAAAAGGGAAAGATACTGAATATGTAAAGATACATATGACACCCAAGCTAGAAGCAACAGAACCATTCAATGGGATTTAAAAAGTGTTCTATTATGTAGAGAAAAAAGCATCAAAATAAAAATAAATTATTTTTAGATAATATGAATTAAAAAGGACATTATATAAACAGTCCTGGAAATGTCAATGAGTATAGCATTCTGGACAGGCAATTTTCTTAAACAGTTAAGGATTTAACCTATTATATACTAAATTTTCTAAATCATATTATCTACTTCCCTGCCTTAAATATGTAATATACTTTGCAAACCCTAAAAAGCTCTTTGTAAATGTTAGTTGTATTCATAAATAAAATGTGGTGTGTGTGTGTGTGTGTGTGTGTGTGTGTGTGTGTGTGTGTGTGTGTGTGTGTGTGTGTAGGCGTTCTGTTGAAGATTCTGGGAAGATGGTGGAGTAGGTCAGAAAATTCGACATTTTTCAGCTTTCCCCCATAAACAAGACAAAATTATGCCTCATGATAAAGATAGAGCAGCCAAAAAATAAATAAGAGTTGGGGCAGAACAGTGAAATAGAAACAGAATTAGAAAAAATCTACTAAACACCATTTGAATGAGATCCTACAGAGTATAATTATAGGAACATAATTACTAAAATTTGAAAACCCTAGATTAAAAGAAAAAATTTAAAAGTAACAACAACAACAACAATTTCAAATATGGTATAAGCACAACAGAATTATGCAAGACCTATCAGCAGCTACAAGGAAAGACCACAGGTCTTGGAATACTATGGAAAAAGTTAGAATTATGGTGGAAAATATTATATTCAAAAAATTTAGTATAATGCTGAACCTAAAACAATAGACATTCAATAAACTGGGCAGATTTTTAGGATTTAGTGGCAAAAAAACCCTGTGAAGAAAATAGGAAATTTGTAATGAAGGGTCAACATCAAAGACTAATTTCAAAGACAGATTGTTTCTGTTTTATATGTGGAAATGCAAACTATATGTCTGATTATTATCAATTGGGTTGTTTAAAAGAAAGATTTAGGAAGAGCTGATTATGAAGTGATTATAAAAAGTAGATCATGTAGGATGAAGTAAAGACAGTATCTGTGTTTTATATATATATATATATATATATATATATATATATATATACACATATATGCATATATGTATATATATACATATATATACATATATATATTTATATATATAATATAAATGAGATATGAGAGCAAGAATTAATATAGAGGAATTTAATGAGGAGGAGGGCCGGTAGTTCTAAATCCTACTCACATAAGAGGTTAAACAGAGAACAATACATTATATACATACATATACATATATATATATATGTATATGTATGTATATATATATATATATATATATAGAGAGAGAGAGAGAGAGAGAGAGAGAGAGAGAGAGAGAGAGAGAGAGAGAAGATACAAAATCCTTCAAACATAAATAAATAAAAGAGAATCAAATAAGGGGAGAGATAGAAGGATGTGTAAGTTAATGGAAATGGGATAAAGAAGTAGGGGAAATGTGGAGGGAGAGGGTAAGAGAAGGATCTGTAATAGCAAGACAAGATAAAATGTTGAAGTAAAGTAAACAAATTAGCCAGGATAGGAAAAGATATATACAAACACAGTAGCAATAATCAGGAGTAGAATTTATTAGAAAAAAAGTAGAGAGGGCAGCTAGATTGTACAGTTGATAGAGCACCAGCCCTGAAGTCAGGAGGACCTAAATTCAAATCTGGTCTCAGACACTTAACACTTCCTATTGTGTGACCCTGGGCAAGTCACTTAATCCCAATGGCCTCAGGGGAAAAAAAAAAGAAAAAATGTTAGAAATAGTAATCATTTATCTCAGACATATTAATATTCTTTTAGATGTATATGTACATGCATGTGTGTATATATGTGCATATTTGTATATATATATATATATATATATATATATATATATATATATATATACACACATATATGCATAAATAAATATAGCCATGTTTAACTATAGGCTGCTTGGGAAAGGTAGAGGAGAAAAGGGGATGGAGGGAATAAAGCAAAATGTTGACAGTAGAGAACAAAGGAAAACTTATAATGAAGCAAAGAAAAGATGGACAGTTTAAAGCAAAATGTCTTTTATTATTATATGATTTCTTAAAATGGATTTTTATTATATATTTTGAATACACATATCTCTCACATGAAGAAATCAGAGCTATCTTGATTCATATTAAATGCCCTAAATAACTATTGATTAGAGAAATGCAAATTAAAATCATTCTGGATTGCCAATTTATACCTTTTAGATTGGCTTATATGATAGATAAAGCAGAATGACAAATATTGAGGAGCAGTGTAAAGACTGGGACAGTAAATTGCTGGAGAGCAATTTGCAACTATCCCTATTTCCTCATTCCCTTCAATAAATTATTCAATCAACAAACATTTTTAACAATCCACTCTTTCACAGGACTGTGTTTGATATTGGAGAGGTAAATAAAAGAAGTGAATCCCTGTGTTCAAATTTTGATTCCCTTGAATGAGTAAAGAGACAGAGAATATTTACATAGATAAGCAAATACAAAGAAATTATTCTGAGATGGTAAATCTTCCACCAGGTAAGATCAGGAAATGCATAATGTGGAAAGACAAAAGAAAGTCATCCTTTCTTTCCCCCATAGAATTGCTCAATACTATCTTTTGTTCCTTTTGTAGCTTGCTCATTTCCAGGATGTGTATGATAAGACAAATATTTAAAAGTCCCTCTAACCCCAGTGGGAATTAGGAAAAAGTGATAAAATTAAAAATAAATTGTTCAAACTGTGTCTACTTTTGATGTAGCTAAGACAGCCTGTGGCTGGCTGGATGGCCTTGGAGTCATACAAAAGGAAAAAAGAATCCCATCCACCTAAGATTCAAGGACCTTCCTGTCTTTGGTATAGTTACCACTTTTGATGGCCAAAGCCATTTTCATGTGGAGCCAAAGAGGAGCTCTCCAAAGGCAGCTGGGTACTACTTTATCCTCTATTTTTGCCATGTTAGTGCTAAGTAAATCTCCTTTTGTTAATTTTTCAATGATCCAAGATTGCCTTAATCCATCCCAAAACCAAATGTGAAGTAACAAAAGAATTGCATATGTTTAACACATTACTTGCAACACAAGGTTTTGGAAGGGTGAATACTGAAAATTATGCAAATGTTTTGAAAACAAAAAGCTTTAAAATAAAAAAAAATTAAAAAGTGATTCTGAAACCAGAAAGAAAGCAAAATAGGCTTAAAGCGTCAAAGCTGGAGAAATCTAGGGAAAATGCATATAAAATATGGGCAATAGATATTACTCCTCTATAAGACCTTAGTTTAAATCCTGCCTCAGATGCTTACTAGTTATGTGACCTTGGTCATTTGAATCTGTATCTACTTTGGTAAAATGGAGATAATGCCTAACTCACCAGGTTTTTGTGAGGATAAAGTAAGAAGCAGCAGCTAGATGATGCAGTGGATAGAGCACTAGACCTGAGTTCAAATGTGGTCTCAGACACTTAACACTTCCTAGCTGTGTGACCCTGGGAAAGTCACTTAACCCAAATTGCCTCAGGAAAAAAAATTAATAATAATAAATAAACTGAGAAAAGTGCTATAAAACTATATAAACTTGCAATTTTATTCTTCCACTGATCTTTTTTTTTTTTTTTTTCATACACATGACAAACTCTTTTGGTTGACTACACATTTGTTCCTGGAGGTTGTATAATATTTGAAAATTCTAATACAATTTGTTCAATATGATCCACAAAGGGAACATCTAAAGTATCTCAATTATATATGAGCAATTACTCTGTGATTTTTTTCTGCACTCCATCATCTTCAAAACAGCATCAAATATCAATGAAGAATATGCATCTCCCTGGTTTATTTCTCACTTGATATGCCATCATAATGTCGGTGAACAGGGCTACTTCCAATGTTATTTTAAAAACAAACAAATAAATCAAAATCAATGTTCATATGTGTATGTAAGAAACTTGTTTATAAAAGAGACTATCATGCAGCATTATTTTCTGCCTATTCAAATGTTAACTTTTTTCCTAGTCAGCAAACAAGAAGCACAAGACGATCTTTTACCTGTCGTTTCTAATTGTGAAAAGCATAGAGCTGGCCCCAGTGGTGAAGACAAATTGTGAAAGTCTCCCTGTCCCCTGCTTAATACTTTCATTGACCATTATCTTGTTTTGTAAAAAGAAGAGCCCTAAAGATTTTATCTAAATTATAAAACAGGCACATACATCAGTAGTTATTGATGTTATTGATATGTATTTTTATAACATCATTGAAATTCTTCCCTCCTTTATATAGCTTTAGGTATCTTATATACAAGTCCCTAACCAAAAATATATCATCTCAAACAAGAATTTACTCCATGTAAATTGATCCAATATGGCTATTTTCCCCATCTTTCTTTTCTTAACTGCCAGTGCTAAAACCTTTATAAGAAGTTCGTGGCAAAAGTAATGTTTGGACTCAAGTGTGAAGTTTTCAATCTCCTTGAAAAAAAAAAAAAAAGAAAATAGTTTGTTAAAGTTATTTTTGTAAATATTTTCTACCTTTTCCTTTTGCTTGGCTTTCATTTTAAACTTGTAATGTCCTCAGGATGACTTTGCATCGCTGGATATCCTGCCAAGCTTTCTTTATCCTCCACTGTTTTTCTTTATTGGATGTTGCTGCTCATAATTGCCCATGATCCCTCTTCATAAAGATTTGTAAATGAGCTTATACACTAATCTGGAGTTTTTGTTATTAGCCATCTCTCTCCATTTGGAGAGTAATTCAGAGCTTTTCTGTCTAAGGGACTATGTGACCTCTTTTTGTCTCCTTTCTGAGACAATTAATTTACACTGGCAAACTTTTGAATAAATTCAATATTGTTCATGTTGATTTCATTTCTTGTCCATTTCCTATCTTTGATTTTTCAATTACTTCTTAAGTATGTCAGGGTTAACTTGTTTCATTTGTATATCCTTTTTTCATTATTAGTTTTTCTTCAGTTTTACTAATTTTGATCTTAACTCTGATGAGAGCACAGCTGGACTGTACCCAGAGAGCTGACTCAATGCTAACTCGCACATCAATAATAGTTGCTTTATTGTTTGATATTATTGGATACTGGTGCCTAAAATCTACTGATTTTTTTTTTCATTTCAATGAAAGGGTTTATATTACAGGAGGATAAAATTTCATTGTAATTCTATGTATTCTCTTATTTTCCCCTAAAACTGTGATATTCTATATCACATCTCACCTTCATATTCTCACTTTTTCTTGGACATGATTTGAAATCACTTTCACAAGGCTTCTTCAGTAAACTGCCACAAATTCATCATTCTTCAATTTTCTTTAAAATTCCTGACCAATATCATCGTTTTCTAGTATTACCTTTCATTTGCATTTCACTATCCTCATCCTTGGAAAGTTTCACTTGACAACAATGCTCTACAAATCACCAATTTCCTTTATGAGGAACTGTTGGACAGTGGAACAATCACTGAATAGACTAGGCTTTGGACACCCAAATTCAGTGTAAGGTGTTGATTGAAAGTTCAATCACTAGATTGGATGAGGTCCTTTTTATAAGCCCAAAGTCTATGATCCCCATAATATTTGGTTCATATTGTTTCCTCTAGCTTAAATATTCTATGACATCATTATCTTATTTTATACAGTTTCATGTCCTCACAAGCAACATTTTAATTAAAATTTATTAAATATTCAATACCTGCTTTCTTTGAAGAATTAATTTTTGAATTGCAATCGTGTTGTTAATTTGTCCTAGAACATAATTACCAGGATAGAGACACAAATGAAGTACCCCTTTATTTCCGTTTGTCATGGTTCTCACAAGATATTCTAGTGCGATTATTCATACAGTCTTCAGGTAAGCATGGAAAAATGATTTGCTGTGATGACATTCTACTGAATGCTTTTTAAAATTCCAAGTGATCTTTCCCCACCAATTAATCACATTCTACCTTATATCCATGTTTAGTTCTTGAGATATCATTTTGCATTTTCTACCTCCATTTATAGTCTAAGTCAGATATCTTATTCTCACAGGTCTGTGAATAATCTTCTCTTTTTATTCTCTCTCTTTTAAAAACACTGCCACTCTGGATTTTTCTTCTTTTGCTCAGGTGAATGCAGTAACCTTTTCCCCTAATTCTTCCAGTCTCCAAAAATATTGGATGCTTTTTAAATGTCAATGAATATTAATCTTTCTCAAAATGAATTCATTTTAAACTTCCTTTTCCCTCTTTGTTAGGAGTCTAAATGGAAATTCATTGGGTTCATTTTTATAGAGCTTAAAGGAACAATAAGAAAGAGAATATAATACCATTTGCTAAAGGATAAGATGCACACAAATGCACACATGTTAGGAAGCAAAACAAATTCCTTACTTCTACCACTTTCATCAAGAGCTTCAACACATTTCCTGAAATTATCTTTTCACTTTCACTTATATTTGTGCAACTTTCATGCAACTAATAACATTGTAAAACTCCCTTTTAATTCTTAACAGATTGGTGACATTTATTCCTCTATCTTCCATTCTAAGGAAAAAGTACCTTCATCTTTATTTTTTTCCAAATTAAGGGGCAGAGATTTTATTACATTGTTAAAAACAAGCGAAATCTATAACAGTCTTTTTCAAGTAAAGGTGTTTTTTGTTGTTGTTTTTGTTTTTGTTTGTTTGTTTGCTTGCTTGTTTTAGCAATTACCAAGGAGGAAGATAAATTCCCTAACATTTACCAAGAGGAAGATATCATTAAGATCTAATAAGTGAGGGATTACAGGATTAACCCTAAAAGGAGTTTCAGGTCCTAATAGCCATTAGCTATTGCAATGCTTAGTGTGTGGACTAACCTCTAAAAGGAGTCAATGGTAGAGGGAGATTATGCCATTGACTGATGGATTGAACCTAAAAGGGATTAGCATCCTAAAATAGTATAATTTGTCTTTATTTAAATCTTCAAACTGTCTCCTATGTCACTTTAACATCAGCTTATATTTCAATCATCCACATACCAAAAAATATTTATTTTGGTTCTTCCCTGTTCCTAGTTATTATGAGGCAATAAATTATGTTGTCATATGGGGGCAGCTAGATGCACAGTGGATAAACTAATGGCTTTGAAGTCAGAAGGACCTGAATTCAAATTCAGCCTCAGACACTTAACACTTGCTGTGTGATCCTGAGCAAGTCATTTGATCCCAAATACCTTACAAAGAAGAATTTGTCTAGGTTTGTTTTTCGAAGGCTTATATTACCTTAGTAAGCTTATATTCTACTCCAGATCTAGACTAACTGTCCTCCATTTATTTCTCTATATTCTATACTGTAGAGAGATAGATAAATAGATTGGTAGATAGATAAATAAATAGGTACATAGATAGATAGATAGATAGATTAGATAGGTAAGAAATTGGTTTTATTCAGAGCTCTATTGACTAATAGGGAAATGCTGTCAATCAATCTCTCATTACTGTGATTTTGCAATCATCATATAACTCCTTTATTTGACCTTTCCTCCCCAAAATATATGTGCAATATTGTCTTTATTAAGTGTATTCATGACTCGTGTAACCTGCACATCACAAAGTACACATACTCTCACATTTCTGTTTGATGTTTACCTGTAGCATAACATATTCCTCTATAAAGATTCTACCCCACAGAGAATTCTTGTCTTTTTTATATTTGAAAATAACATCACAATATTTAGAGCATATTTATGTTAGAGATTTCCTTCATCAGACTATTGCCCCATATTCTCCTCAGACTGTATTTCTTAGATAATATCTCTTCTACTCTTTTTTTTTAGTTTTATGTCCATGCAAATCATTGATAGTAATACATCTCAACCTAAACATTTACCTATTATCTGCCTTTATTATAATAAACCCTTTATTTTGTCCGTGCCCTACTGTAGAGTTTCTTTCTTACAATTATATTTTTAAACAATTTTTATGATTACATTAGACGTTTAAATATGGCTTATTCTCTTGTTTTTCTTTGAAAAACTTTTTATAGAATCTCAGAATGAGACAGTTCTAATATTCTATCCAGTCCAACTAATACCTTCCTAGAATTTTCTATGTAAATAGTCATCTACCCTTCACTTTTGAGGTGTTTAATGAAGATGGATGTGCTATCTCTTGTATCTGCCCTTTTCATTTTGCATAGTTTGAATGATAAAAAAAAGTTCTTTCCCTCCTTAAAATGAACCTAATCTGCCTCTCTGCAACTCATATAATTGCCAATAATTTTATTCTCAGGGGAGATGGGGAAAAGTTTCATATACCTACACTTTAGGGATTTGATTACATGGATCATGACCTTTTCCCTAATTATTCCCTTCTCTAGATTAAATATTATTAGAACTTTCAACTGATCTTTGTGTGTCATTATCTAAAATCCCTTGTTATCCTGGTCATGCTCCTTCAAATGTTCTCCAGTTTATCAGGGACCTTCCTGAAATCTTGCAAGTAAATATAACACTTTATAATATACTCTATGTTTACTTACATGTATATTAAATGAAAGTATTGATGGAATAAAAAAGGTCAGTCAATCAATAGATAAATATATTTTAAGTATCTACTATGTGTCAGGTACTGTGTTAAGTGGGAGACACAAAAAGAAGCAAAAAAAAGAAATCTGTGAACACGTGGAGCTCACCACCTAACAGAGGAAACAATATGAAAACAAATATTTACAAACTTCCTAGAACATTTTATACTTGACACAGAATCAATAAAATCAGTGCTCAATTCATAATAAATATACCAATACCTTAGCTATTCATATAATCTCTCCTTGATTCCAGCTTTTCCTTGCACAGAAAGGAAAGTCTCTAAAGTTTCTAAAGCACAACCAACCAAAACAATTCAATAGGAAGACATAAATGTTTCACCCCTGTATTTACCCCATCCTTGTTGTGAGACATCAGGAACATGAATCAGCCTCTATATGCTACCCACTTACCTCAAAATATAGTTAAATATAAGTAAATGTACATATGCACATGACAGGAAAAAAAGAACATAAAATGAAACAGAAAACTCTTATAGTGAACAATCTTATCCCAAATATGAGTTTTCTGTGAGTATAGTGAGCAGAGTATTAAATCCAGAGTCAGGAGCACCTGAATTCAAATCATATCTCAGACACTGCCTATGTGACCCTGGGTGAGTCATTTAACTCTACCTTCCAGTTTTGTATAGCATCTACTTCACAAGGTTATTCCAATCAGTAAAAGAGATAATATTTGTGAAGCTCTTAACATCATGTCTGGCATAGAGTAAACTCTTAGCAATTCATTGTTTTATTCCTTTTTCTTAGAGAAAAGTACTTTCTTTTCTTTGGAGAGATAAAGGATTTTGGATCAATAATATTACATGTATCAAACAAAGAAGGATTTGTTAAGCACCTATTATGTGTTGGGGAGTGTCAAGGCAAACCACTTTTTACTTTTAAAGATCTGACTAATGGGGGAGAAAACACTCAAAAAGTTATGTATAAAAGACAGGATAACCACAGAAAAAAATCATATCTTTAAGAGGAATTAGGGAAAGTCTCTTGCAGATGCTACTATTTTGCTTCATCCCTCAGCTCCTGGATTTCCTTCTCTACCAAGAACTAATCCATCCTTCCATTCATCCCCCCACACACTCCTACCCAGCCCCCAATCTTGGTTTCATTGCTGTGACAAAGTCAAGTCTGATAGGATTCAGTTCCTCCAGTGACAAGTCTACTTTATCAGTAGACAAAGACCTTACTTTTAATATAGAAATAGATAAATTATAAATTATTCAGAAACTGGGGTACCTCTTCCTTTTTGCTTCAAAAATGGAGTTAAAATAGTTGATACTATTTTTTTTGTTTTACTTTGATTTACTTTTTACCTTGACAAACAATTTATCACAAAACACCAAAATCCTAATGGCCTTCTCTGTAATTAGCTGTGCAGATCCATGTCAAGCATATATACTCTATTGAAGGCAATCCACTCCAGTCTTTCCAGAATGACAGAAGCATCTAGAGTCAGCACTCCATATGAATAACCTCAAGGACTCACCTCCACTCTATGATGAGGAGCCAGAGTAGAATTCTGTGGAGGATATAATTTATACTTTTTAAAATTAGTTTACAAATCAGTTTTATTCATGGAGTGATTCATTTAAGAACAACTTCATAAGGACTGATTTTTTTTTTTTGCATAAGAATGAATTGCTTATGTAGTTCACAATCTTAAACTTTGGGGAGTTCAATTTATTTACATTTCTAAGTCAATCAGCATAAATTAGCAGAATAAGTCAGTATCAGAGGTTTTGTCCCTTGGCCAATTCTAATGAGGGCAGATGTAGACACGACACCTGGGCCAGTTCCGTTTCCATTCTATTTGGCTGCATTCCTGATTCCCTCTGAGAAGTCTATTCATGACCAGTCTTAGCTTGGGAAAAATGCTGGGAATATTTTATCTCAGTTCTCAGAGATTTACTGAATTTCTGCAGAAATAAAGGGAGAAGAATGTTTGTATAATGTTTTAATAAAATTTTTCTGTCATTTTAAATTTAGGTTTGTGAGATATTGACAGAAAGAATAAAGTTACAAAATGATATTTCCCCTTTAAATTAAATCACCACATTTCATATTTCCTCCCCTTTTCTGTGACAGAAGAAATGTTTTAATAACTAATTTCCTTATACATGCTTACTAATAATTTTAGATTGACCTCATGAACGTGAAGTAATTATATTTAGATTTCTGATGTTTTTTTTTTCCTCTGAGAGGAGATAAAATAATTAGATTGAGATAATGCAAATATCTTGTAATT
Organism: Sminthopsis crassicaudata; assembly: GCF_048593235.1. NCBI lineage: Eukaryota > Metazoa > Chordata > Mammalia > Dasyuromorphia > Dasyuridae > Sminthopsis > Sminthopsis crassicaudata. Next base: position 19,688,941 of record NC_133619.1, on the reverse strand, counting down.
TTCTGAGGTTCAAGAAAAACATGAAATAATGGCGAAAAAGAAAAAAAAGTTTTAATTATCTAATATATCCCCAATATTGCAAGTATATTTTAATTTAAATATTCTTCTATAAGATTATTATATTATCATACCATATGTGATCATGAAAAATGAAGGGCATAGGCCTTCTCACAGCATTATGTATTTCAAAGTAAAATTTTACTTATTGCATCCCTGCTCTTCTATATCATTTCATGCAGTGTTAATGACATAAATTACTTATATTGAGTAATTTGTGGTTTTCCAAGTATCTCATTAAAATGATTTGAGTGATTAATCAAGGATATCTTTAAAATGAGGAAATATGAACTTTATGATAACCTTAACTATTTTACCACTATCCATTTAAATCTACTAAATGTTTCTCATAACTTTGGATTTTTTTGGTAACATCTTTGTAATAAATGTAGCAGAAGACATAGATTGTTGTGATTAAATTTGTTTTTTGTGCTTGTGTATCACATTGTGCTAAGTAGTTAATAAACAGTGTGTCCCTTGTGGATGTCAATTCTAAGATAAATAATTGAGATAAAAGTATATATATATATATGACACCGATTTGAAAATGATCAGTTGGCAAGAGAGTAAAGGGATCACTGAACTGGAAACCAGGAGACCATTATAATAGTCCCTGCTCTACCTCTAGCTATATCAGTGACCTTGGGGGAAGTTAATTAACCCATTTGGATGTCAGTTCCCATATTAATAAAATGAAGGTTAACATAGATGATCCATAATTCTGATATATTATGATATGATGAGACCAAAATAAAATGAAAGAATAGAAACTCAACAAATTATAACACTGGTGATTGTAATACTATTTTAAGTGCATTTTTGTGCATTGAGTAAAGAAAATGCTGTGGACATGATTAACTCTGTTGAACAGATACTAATCAACTCTGCTAATTGATTGGTTATTATCCTTCGTTCTTGAAAAGGACCAATTAGATCACTATGATAGATATACATAGCAATTTATAATCAATAGGAGCACTTTTATAATAGCATGGGGAAGATGACCCAATCTCTCAGAATTACTCCCGAGAACCCTGACGAAAGAAGAGAGATTCTTTTAAACTAGTTTTGGTTGGAAAATGTGACAAACATCAGTATCATGTAAAAAAGACAAATGCTGTCCTAAGGGAGCTTATGTTCTGAAAGGGGAGAACAACATTTAAAAGGAAGCTGGAAAGCAGCAGAGGAGGATGGTGATGAATTGGAAGAGATGTGGATTCTTAGTCTTGGCCAAATATGGAGAAAGTTCACCCATTTGAGTCAATGGAACCAGTAAGAGAAGAGGAGGATATATTAATGTATATGTAAGATAATCAATGTCAGGGAGCTCGTGATATCCATCTTTGTAATCCAAATATTTGGTATAATCTCTTACAATTCTATGGATCCTAATGTGTCATGATCAATTAAGTTGAAGGGAAACTGAGTTTATTTTAGTGTGACTTAAGTTTGAGTAAGCCCTTTTCTTAATGTGCAACACTAAGTTTTTAGCACTCATAGTTCATCCTTTTACTAACTCATTCTAGATTTTTAATAATTGCAGGTATTAAATTTTTGGCTAATAAGTCTATAATATAAAAGTCTCCTCTCTTTCTTTATTATTTTTCCAAACAGAATGTAGATTTGCTCACCTGCTTTTGTATGGCAACTCTTTTTCATAATTTTTGAAAAATTTTTGACAGTGGCTCATCAACCATACCCAGCCAATGTTAAGTTTTCAATCTGCTTGTGATTAGCCAATTAATTTGAAGATATGTTAATGTTTTATTTCTTCTCTTTTTTAAATTTATAATTAATTAAAATTGTATATTCCATTTTAAGAATTTTTTACTCTATACTGATCAAAACATTGCTATATATGATAAACTAAACAAAAGCAAATTGAAAGTTGGGTTGAGTTTTTCTTCCTTCTCTTTGCTCTCCATTTTAATCAACTCATTCATTGTAAGAAGTGATTGGTTTTAAATCCTTTCTGACTTTCTTATTGCTCCATTATTCCCTTTAAAAGTTCCTATCTTGTTGTGTCCTTAGCATTTTCAGTAAGCTGATATTATTCTGAATTTTGGTGAACTTGACAATGCTTATGGGACCATGACATTCTTTTATATTCATACAAATGTCCTTTTAGTTATATTTTCTGAATATGTCTTCTAAATTGAACAATGATTTCTTTGTGTTTTCACACCAATTTCATTTCTTTTTTCTAAGGATTCTTTGGATTAAAATGTTGTTTCTGAGAACTTCCTATTCCTCTTGTGCTGAATTTCCCCTTTATAATTTTGGAGTATAATTTTGTGCTTTCCGAGCACTTTAAAATTTATCCCAAAATCTAAAGTGTATACCAAAAAATATCCAGTTTTTGGAAATTAGTATGGCAGAAATTAGATATGGATCCACACTTAACACCATATACCAAGATAAGATCAAAATGGGACCATGATTTAGGCATAAAGAGGGAGATAATAAATAGATTAGAGGAACAGAGGATAGTCTACCTCTCAGACCTGTGGAGGAGGAAGGAATTTATGACCAGAGGAGAACTAGAGATCATTATTGATCACAAAATAGAAGATTTTGATTACATCAAACTAAAAAGTTTCTGTACAAACAATACTAATGCAAACAAGATTAGAAGGGAAGTAACAAATTGGGAAAATATTTTTAAAGTTACAGATTCTGACAAAGGTCTCATTTCCAAAATATATAGAGAACTGACCCTAATTTATAAGAAATCAAACCATTCTCTAACTGATAAATGGTCAAAGGATATGAACAGACAATTCTCAGATGATGATATTGAAACTATATCCACTCATATGAAAGTGTTCTAAATCACTACTGATCAGAGAAATGCAAATTAAGACAACTCTGAGATACCATTACACACCTATCAGATTGGCTAAGATGACAGGAACAAATAATGATGAATGTTGGAGGGGATGTGGGAAAACTGGGACACTAATACATTGTTGGTGGAGTTGTGAAAGAATCCGGCCATTCTGGAGAGCAATTTGGAATTATGCCCAAAAAGTTGTCAAACTGTGCATACCTTTTGACCCAGCATTGCTGTTATTGGGATTATATCCCAAAGAAATACCAAAGAAGGGAAAGGGACCTGTATGTGCCAAAATGTTTGTGGCAGCTCTTTTCGTAGTGGCTAGAAACTGGAAGATGAATGGATGTCCATCAGTTGGAGAATGGTTGGGTAAATTGTGGTATATGAAGGTTATGGAATATTATTGCTCTGTAAGAAATGACCAGCAGGAGGAATACAGAGAGGCCTGGAGAGACTTAAATCAACTGATGCTGAGTGAAATGAGCAGAACCAGAAGATCACTGTACACTTCAACAACAATACTGTATGAGGATATATTCTGATGGAAGTGGAAATCTTCAACATAAAGAAGATCCAACTCACTTCCAGTTGATCAATGATGGACAGAAATAACTACACCCAGAGAAGGAACACTGGGAAGTGAGTGTAAATTGTTAGCACTACTGTCTATCTACCCAGGTTACTTATACCTTCGGAATCTAATACTTAATGTGCAACAAGAAAATGGGATTTACACACATATATTGTATCTAGGTCATATTGTAACACATATAAAATGTATGGGATTGCCTGTCATCTATGGGAGGGAGTAGAGGGAGGGAGGGGAAAATTTGGAAAAATGAATACAAGGGATAATGTTATAAAAAAACAATTACTCATGCATATATACTGTCAAAAATTATAAATAAATAAAATTTTTTAAAAATCCAGTTTTTTCTTCTATACTTACCACAGGATCTGAGGAATGATCACTTCTTTCTGAAATTCCCATTCATCTCTCTGTCTCTGTCTCTGTCTCTGTTTGTCTGTCTCTCTTTCCCTCTTCCTTCTTTCTTTAATTTTTCTCATGTCTAAATTTCTATTTCCTTTTTTTCTTCTTATATTCTCAGATTCTGTAGAATTATAAGTAACTAATCACCCAGAATAAGAAATAATCTCCTAAAAAACGCCTGCATTGTTTTCCTTCAAAGGCAAGTCTTGGAACAATTGTACCTTGTCTGAGCTATTTCAATGTTACCAAGAATTCTATTGTCCTTTTTTCCAGTGACATTCTAAATTACTTAAAAGTACATTTACTTCAGAATCTCTGTTTATGTTAGAATTGTACTCCATGAATTGCTTTCTTGGATATCAGGCCTGGTATTTGAAAACTGTTCCAATCACCATCAACAAAGGATTAATTCATGTAAAACTATAGAATACTATACAATATTTAAATATCCTGGCTTGCTAAGTAGAAATAATATTTATAAGAGTAACTTCTTCTGCTCCCTCTATTTAAAATGAATTATTATAAGTAATGTAATATAACAACTTGACTAGTTAAACTTGTTTTCTTTCCATTTGCATTTAAATATAAGAAATTCAACCCATAAAATATTAAAACTTTTTATCTAGTGTCTCTAAATCTTTGCTCCCCCATATCAATTCATTTTTATTCACTTTGTCTTGTATATATCCAAAGTAAGTAAATGCTCTGTTTTATTGGTTATGTACCTTTTTACCAATATACACTATTCCTTTAAAGCTTTACCAGGTGTTTAGATTTCCCTTACTATTTATCTTAATTGCATGATAATTTTCTGCCATATGCATGGTTTGTGAGCTTTTCTTATCCCTGCCTTAACAATTGGATATTTAGTTAATTTTCAATTTTTAGCCAAGAATTCAAGTTACTGAAGTACTAGCTAACTACCAAATAACATTGATAACCCTAAACTAAGATATGTAAAAATTGACAAGCGAGCTCTTGGCATTAGTCTTAGCGTCTTTTCATCTGAGTGAAAGACCACTCCTTTTGTGGCCTTTAAAATCCCTATGGATTAAATCTTTCCACGAAGTTATTTTCTTAATGTAGAGCTTGTACACACTACAACACAAAATGAAAAGAAGCTCATCAAAGGGTATGTTTCTTTGCTGGTTTAAATATCGTTGGCAAAGAGTGATCTATTTACATTGTGGATGTTTTGGAACAATGTTATTTGAATTCTCTAGAGACATAGGTCTAGATGTATATAAATTTATAGTTATAGACAGAGATAGATAAATGTATGCTCTATTTTTAATCATCTCTCCATATATATATATAGATATCTCTCTCTTTCTCTCTCTCTCTCTGTATATATATATATGTATGTATGTATGAATTTTTACTGTTCTTGTTCCTTTTTCAATTTTATGAGTCATCATGGGGGTTAAGAACCAATGATTTTAAGATGAGATTTTTATCTGGAGTAGTTGACAAGATACTTTCATTCAAGATTCTCTTAATTAAAATTAATTTAATTACACTTGAAACAACAAATTCATGACTTAAATGTAAGGGACAATAATTTATTAGCAATCTAGCTTTGTCAGATGCTTCACAACATCTCCAAAAATGAAGCACTGTGCAGAAACCCACATAACTTTCTACTTGCGTCTTGTCTTACCCACAATGATGGTTATAATGATGTTGAGGAGTTTTATTCTTTTAAAAGAAAGCACAACTACATTTGGATTTTTCTTATGGCCATCACAAACCGATATGGATATACTTAGACCCTTTTTGATAGAATTATTACTTGTGATACTAAAGGACAGAAGTATCTCATGATGTTAATTCCATGAATTCTAGACATTAGCCTAGCAGAATAATTTATGCAAAGATCTGACAATAGAAAAATAAGAAGTATATTATTATTAAATCAGTCCATATTTATGATACCATAAGTGATAAGAAAAAATGGTTCTAAGTTTGATATAGAAAAGTAGCAACATTCCTTGATCTAATTGGCTTGAGATAGTATTATGAATATATTTTAGTTTTTCCCATGAAGAATAATAACACAAAAGAACAATAACAAGAGTTACAGAACTGCTGAAATCCTTAATGCAATTATAAATTTATTAATTTTCACCATTTGCATGCATATATTTGGAACAATTAAACTCAGCATTGCTTAGAAACAAAATATAAGAGCCATAAATAACATAATCAATTTCTTCTATAAGTTGATATGAAAGGTATTTCATAGAGAAAAAAGAAAAAGTTTAGAAAAAAGTTTGCTATTTATGCATCTCAATGGAAGAAAATTTTCAATAACATCTGCTCATTCAAGTATGATTCACTTAAAAGTTCTAATCTTCTTTTATTCTCCCTGATTCCCTTTTTGTGGAATGATCCTGAACATTGTGAGGTTCTTAGGAATGCATCACATAATTGTTTCTTGAATCCTTGATAAATGTCATGTGCATAATAGGCAAACCAATATAGTCATGCCACCTGTAAAGCACAGGTGCAGTTTCAACAAGAATGATGGAAAAGTTTTTTCCCATATATTTTCTCTATTGATTTTTAAATCACTCTTTTTATATGAAATTTTATTTCATACAAATAAGGCGATTATCCACCCATGAATCACTAGGTCTTTAAAAGTAAAAATGGAGAACCACTTATGGAATTTTTCACTTTGGGTAGTGAGGGATTAAGAAATATTGTTTCAAAGGAAAGCTAGAGAATAGGGACTTGAGTTAATTAAATTCCATGTTACACGACTTTAGAAATTACTAAATATTTGTTAAACGAATCAATATTAAAAACATAGAAGCATGCATAATTTTGCCATGGTTAAAGAAATTTGTTAATTATATTAGTCTTGTGGTGGAGAGAGCCATCTGCATCCAAAGAAAGGACTATGGTGACTGAATGTGGAGCACAATATAATACTTTTTCTTTTTTTCCCCATTATTCTTTGCTTGTTTTTCTTCTCATTTTTCCCCTTTTGATCTGGTTTTACTGATACAGTATGATAGTTGTGGAAATATGTTTAAAAGAATCACACATGTTTAACCTATCTTAGATTACTTGCTGTTCTGGAGAGGGGAGGAAAGAGAAGAAGGGGAAAAAATTGGAACACAAGGTTTTGCAAAGATGAATGTTAAAAACTATCTTTGCAGCTATTTTGAAAAATGAAAGAAAAATATTATTTTAAAATAAAGATAACTATATTACATTTGATTTATGAGTTTAAAGACATAGTGAAGCAGGGCAATATAATAGAAAGATCCCTTATATATGTATTTAAAAGTTCATATGCCCTACTGACAGTTTAGGTGACTAAATAGGTTAACATATCTGGATTCAGGTTTTCTAAGCTATAAAATGAAGGAATTAGATGTAAAAATAAGTCTGGTTCACTCCAGTTGTAAATTGGCAGCGCTAATATTTGAGAACCTATATCTTTCAACTTTAGAAATTATTCCAGCTTCTACCTATGCAGATTTGTCTCTTTGCCCATTACACACATGTTTGTTAGGTAATTTTAGTTAGTCTTTTAAAAATTCATCCATGTTTCAATAATAGTTAATAACACATACAATACTATTTAATAACAATATTTAATGACAATAACCATATTAAATAGGTGAGATAAGCATGATGACTGAGGAAAAGTGATTTTATTTGATGATTATGAAGTCATTAGCAAGTTCAAAGAAAAATCTGTTTAGTTGATTAGTTGAGTGGAAGCTATCTTTCTTAGAAGAAGCTGAGAATTGAATGCTTAATGAATTCCTAGATGCAAAAAATTATAGATAAATCTTTCTAGAAGCTAAACAATGAGGAGAAATATGAAAATAAGTACAAACAACCGGTTTAATAGAGTGATGTTTCTATTTGTTGCAAGCAGACGGAAAGCCATCATTAGGGAAGAAATGAAAGAGGGCAAGGAGGAGTTATTATTTATAATATTGTAGAAAATGGAAAGAAAAGGAAGCAGAAGCCAAAAGGATTATATATAGAGAAAAACATACTAATATTTCTTTCTTTTTGGGAGAGTTAAAAGATGAAGTTAGACTGATAGAAACAAAATTATTTATTTAGGAGAAAACCTAAGGAAATTTTAATTCTTCATTATCAGGCAGTAGAGGAGAGACAAGAGTCAATGTCTGAATCCTTCTAAGTCTCATTTCCTCAAACGTAAAGTTTGGATAATAAAGAATTCTTGGACTCAGAAGTTTGTTGTGTTGCAATTTCCACACAAATCTAATATGCCATAAACATCTGACTGTTTCAGACTTCTTACTGAAGTAGGATTCAGGATTATTCACTGGTGATGGAGAGAGAAGTTATGGTTGGGACATTGAGAAAAGCTTAAAAAATGGAAGGAGGTGAAGGGCGAAATCGAGATTGTAAAAGAGTTGGCTTATAATGGGATGGATAGTTCAAAGAGAATAATAAAAAGGACCAATGCAGGGAAACACAGTTGGAGTAGATCTGGACTAGACTGCATAGGGATGAGAACAAAATATTTGAGATAATATTTCAATCTATTCACATGAATAAGAAGTAGAAAAATGACTAGACAGTGGGATGAAGGGCAATTAGATGGCACAGGGGGATAGAGTGCTGGGCCTGGAGTTAGAAAGATTCACCTCCCAAACACTTAATACCTGTGTGAGCCTGGAAAAGTCACGTAAGGTCAGACATGACTGAAAATGATTGAAAACAGTGTGATGAATAGAGAAGTAGTTAAATAGCTGGATGCAAAGATTAGTCATTAGTGGCTTAATGTCAACTTGGATAGGAGTCCCTAATGGAATGCTTCAAGGAAATTATATTGATTTTTTATTAAATTCAACTTATTCTAACAATTATCTAAGGGATATACTTATCAAAATACATGTTATATCAATCTAGGAAGGCTTTTTGATCCACTGAGCAATAATGGTTTTTTAAATATAAAAATAGTTGTTTTTTCCCCCAAAAAAATACTAGCACATATAGTTTTCAACATTCACCCTCGCAAAACTTTGTGTTCCAAAATTTTCTCCCTCCCTCTCCTAGACAGCAAGTAATTCAATATAAGTTAAACACATGCGATTCTTCCACATTTCTCATCCTACATGAGATAAATCAGATCAAAAGGGAAAAAATGAGAAAGAAAAAGACAAGCAAGCAAACAATGACTATAAGATGAAAATACTATGTTGTGATCCACATTCAGTTTCATAGTCCTCTCCCTGGATGCAGATGGCTCTCTCCATCACAAGACGATTGGAATTACCCTGAATAACCTCATTGTTGAAAAGAGCCAAGTCCATCACAGTAGATCACAGGAAACAAGTTCTTTTAAAAAAAAATCTTTATTTTCTTCATTCTCATTCCTTTCTATTTATTCTGGATATTTATTCTTTTATCTATATAGTTACTTAACTATACTTAATTTCTGCATTCTTCATGAAATGAACATTTCTAAAGTGTTATGTGCTAGATTTGGCTCTAACTAGCTTTTGAGAGCTATTGTTCCAATTTTTAAGTGAGCATTTACCTCCTCAAAAATTGTAAATTGCTATAAATAAGCTATTGATAAATTACACTATGGAATTATGGATTTGAGAATATATAATGAGGATTAAACTTAAAAATATATACCATACATTGTTAGATTTATTTTTTCCAGAGGGACCTGGTTATGAATTATGTATCAGTGCACCTCTGTGCTTTATAAACATAGTATGAACTCAGAGAAAATGTAGAAAAAAGCTTTGGGAATTCAGTATCAATAAACTGGAGGTTTGGTTCCTGGAATTAATAATAATAGTAATAATAATGATGATGATAATAATAATAACTACAATTGATCTTTATGCAGTGCTTTACTTTTGCAAAGTGCTTTATCTTCATTATGCCATTAGGGTTCCATAACATATTTTGGATTTCCTTTTGTGAAGAGTTTCTATGTAATTGTCTTTTAGATCTTTCCCCCGTTTGCTTCACTCTTAGAAATACTAGTTACTACAGGCTTGTATCTTAAACTATTCAGGAATATCCTGCTGTGGTTCTGTTCTTTCTTGGGGACCCACAGACAGATCTTGCAGTATTTATTTATAGATGTCTGAAATCTTTTAGCTGGAAACCTTATTCTCTTCCATTAATAATATCTTCTCTGTCAGTTTATCTGCTTACACTCAAGGCTTTAACAATGTTCTTCCTTCTTATATATAAATGATAATTTCAGATTTTTCCTTCTTAGTTTCCTCTGCTGATAGAGGAAGACCTCTAGCCTCCTTCATTTTTTATCCCTGAAGGCTAGAACTTGAGGCCATCTTCCAGCATTAGGTAATTCAGGTTTTAGCAGCTTCAGTCTCTGCCCAGGTAACTTCTGGATCAAAATTAGAAAGCCATTTTTTTTTCCTTAGGGTTATGAGACAAAGGAATCAATTCTATCATTTTTTCCCTCAGTCCTAAGCAGAAGGCAAACTACTCCTTAAGCATTTGTGCCACGGAGAGACCTTGGAGATGAGAAATGACTAGTTACACCATTTCGCCTTCCACATAGAGTGGGGGGAGACAGAACAAATGAGAAGGGACTAACATATACTATGTTGGTCTTCTGACCACGTGTCAGTGATTATCTGGAACTAGGAAAACAAGGCTTGACAGTCTGATGAGGACACAGAATAAGAAAAAATAATGTTTGATGGAGCAGTCAACGACCCAGTGGCCTTTGGTTCAGAACTGCTGTGGCAATGACCGCCTGCAAACAAAATGTTTTTTCAAGGCTCAAAGCTGTGAATCCAAAAGGAAGGCTGACTGCCCTCTGCCACTTGGCAGATGTCTGTGGCACGTTGAGGAGGGTTGGAGCCGGAGTTCAGGGAGATTGCTCTGGAAAGGCCCTGTCAACACGAGTTGAGGAATGGACATCTATCTGTTGTCAAAGCCCAGCCAACCAGCCAGCCAACTCCCACAGATCACAGAGGAAAAGCAGTTGGAAATGTTTAATGAGTCTGAACCCCTTGGGGTGGGGGAGAGCGGGCCGAGATTCACTAACATGTGAGTTTTAAGCTTACATAAAGTCTCCAAGAGGCTAGATGGCCCGCTTTGTTCATCGGCTTTTTAACTTGCAAACAACCAGCTGCCAAAAGGGACCTCGTTTGTCAGTGCCCTGAGAGACACAAGCCAGAGTGGTGAAGGAAATTTTCCTGATGATTTAACTTGATCCGAGTTTTCTTTTCTTTTCTTGGCAGAATGGCTGGTTCCTAACCAAACCCACTTGTGTCTTTCACCAGAAGGAAAAGCTGGGGAGGAACTTGAAGTTCTGTGGCTCACTGAGGGTCAGGGGATATCCCTGAGGACTCATCCATTTCATCATTATCTCCTCCTTTATATTATGGAAATTTGGGTCATAGAGAATGTTCTTTGGTTGACTACCAACTATTGATATCTTGAAAATATGTCTGAAATGGAAGTTGGTGTCTTGGAGTTCTGGGCCTGTGTGCCAGTCTTGGGCACATCCCTTTCACCTCAGTTCACTTTTTTGTAAAAGGGCAAAATCAGATCTCCAGGGGCTGCCTTACAAAATTCTAGTAACACATTAACTTCTGAATATAAAAACACTATAAAATGTGAGGTTTTAATCTTTTTAAACAGAAGGTTGGTTCATGCTCTCAAAACGATGAAACAGCCAGAGATAGAATTGAAATTAAAGTCACCGGGTCTAAATCCCGTATTGTATATGTGTGATTTTTTTTACAGATTAGGAAACTGAGGGCCATAAAGGTCTCAGGACATTTCTGTGTTCACCTAGGTAATAAGTGGAGGAACAGGATCTGTTTTTCCCCCTAGAGGCCCTACCACATTTAAAGTAAGGATATATTAATATCTTTCTATTAAGGGAGACATGCAGCTGTTTCTTACTCAGAACTAGCCCTCTAGATTCCAGGGAACCATGGCATAGCTTGATGCTAAAGGGAAAAAATTAAGTTTCTGTAAAATGTTAATTCAAGAAGTCTTTTGATACTGGGACACAAGAATTGTAATAGTCTTAAGTGACACGAGAGTCTTAAATGACATGTCATTTTGCCTGCTGAGGTGGACAGAAAATTATGTGTTCTACAAAAAAGATATGGAAAGAGAATTGAATTTAGCATCAGAAATAATTCTTGAACTAGATGTAATGAGACCTGAATTCAATTTTTAGCAATTTTGCTAAGTACTTTACATGGAAAATGGGTAAAGTATCAGATCTTACAAAGTCTGAGTTTCCTTGTGTGGAAAAATGAGAATGCTAGCTAAGGGGAACAAATGAAAAAAACCTCAATAAATCATCTCATCACTGGAAAGGGACATAAAAGGACACAGCCTGTACTGCTATGAAAAAGTGAAGATCTTAAATGTGAAGAATTGTTGAATAAAAGAAATGGTTTCTAAATCCACTTTCCATATATATAATTTCATAGCAAATTTTGTTTCTGTAAATTTCCCAAGAAATTTCAGATTAAAAAAACACATGATAGCTACAAGAAAGCCTTTTTTCTTGGGGTAAGTGGATATCTAAAATACCTCCATTAATTATGACAGTTGAAAATGTTAGGAATTTTGTAAAAAATAAAATAGCATTCTAGGCAGAGATCATTTTCCTGGTAACACTCAAGTACTGAGATGTCAAGGTGACTATAGTCAATGTGTACCATATGTCCAAATATGTAGGGCTTCATAGGGCTTTGCTGCTGGGACTCCCTTAAAGGGAGAACAGAGCTAAGAGTGAACATCCACCATGGTGAATTTGCTAATCACCCTGCCAGTTGTTATCAAAGTCCTCTCTCTGGGTACAATGACAGTTGAGTCCCAACAGAGACGCATGGTGCACTCAGTCCACACATATACCTAGTCCCTCATTGACACAAACACCACAGTTTCCCCTAAAGTCACTTCCTATTATAGAACAACCACCTGACCAAATCACATGCATTTTACATTGCCCAAAGGGGCCTTTGATTCTATAGCATCATGCTTCCCCTACAATTCACAAACTATCATGTCTAACATGGATAAGTGCTCCTGCTCCTTAATCTCATCATAGGCAAGACTCTAAAATGGTATGGATGTGTCTTCTGCTTTCATTTCTCTTTTCTTACCCCAATCAGTGCATTGGAGAGTCAGTAAAGGAGAAGGGTCTCCAATGTGGAGAATTCATACACTTTCCCCTAATTATTATCTGTTTTTCCCCAACCTTGTTGACTTTCCTTCTCTCCTACAGTATTTAATAAGAATCACTGGGAAGTGATGAGCTGAATAAAGAGAGATATGAAATCATTCTTGCAATATACACTGACCTCAAGGTGTCCTTGTTATTCTTACTTTGGCAAAAAATCCATTTAAGCCATTCCATTTCTCAAAGTCCTTCAGTTGTTTCCTTTTGCTATTAAGATAAAATAAAAACTTCATAACCTTGTTTTTTAATAACCACCAAAATCTAGCTACATTTTCTATTTTCATTTTTGTCTCACATCAATTCTCTCTATTTAGTTTCCATTCCAGCAAAACTGTACTATTTGCACTTCTCGAATCCAGCACTCCATCTCATATTTCCACACTTTTGAACAAGTTCTTGATGCTCATAATGCACTCCTCCATATCTCCTTCTCTCATGTTATTTTTCTTCAATTTTAGCTCATATCTCACTTCTTTGATCAATCCTTAAGCCTCTTCTACACCCATTTGTTAATGCTCTCCTGAAATAAGGATCTCCTCATTTTTTTCCTTATTTATGTATAATATTATCCTGCCAGCACTATGCAAAATCTTCATTATCGGGGACTGCATGTTTAATATTTATATTCCCAGGGCTTAGAAATGTTTTGCATGTAGCAGGTATTTTTAAAATGCGTGTAAAACTGAACTACATGGCTTTTCCCTATGTTTGTATATCTGTGTGTGTGTCTGTGTGTGTGTGTGTGTGTGTGTGTGTGTGTGTGTGTGTGTGTGTGTATAATTGGGAGATCAAGTGGAAGAGATTGGGGAGAAAAGCTTTTTACAGGTTAAAAGAATTTTGATAAGAAAAAAAATAACCTAATTAGTTAAAAAATTATAAATCTGTGATTAGAGTTAGATGCATTTCCAGAACCTAAAATAAGAGATCCAGTAAATACCCAATGTTAAAGATCTAGAGTTAACCTATAAACTTGTTAACAAAAGGCAAAGAAAGCAATTTTTCTCTAAGGTGGGAACAAGTTTTAATCAGAGCTCAGATCATGCATCAGCCTGGATGTAGAAAGCATTGAGAATGATGCTAGATCCTCCAAAACCCAAGGTCAAAGAAGATTAAGCTGAACATCTCTAAGCCTTATTAACCTGGAAAATGGTGGCCTTCTATACCTTATTAGGTTAAATTTTATTTCCCACCTTTATTCCTCACTAAAATTTTGAGTCTCAAATATGCTTCAGGTGGATTAAGGTTTACTCCCATAAGAACCAGAAGGAAAATTGAGTATATGTGATTCTTCAGATTGAAAGCAAGGAACAAGCCAACAAAAAGCATCTGGAGATTAGAAGTCCACCAGTTACTCCATTTTATTGCATTCCCAAGCTAGGAAAAGCAACCTGTAACCCTAGGTTTCTCCCTTATTGGTGGAAGGAGTTATTATGAACTGATATCAGAATAAATATGATCACTTAGATCCATCTTGAGAGTCACTTCTCTCTGGCTCTATATAAGCTTCAATAGAATCCAAGTCAGTAATATTAGTCCACTTTGTTAGATTACAGGAATTCTTTGAATCAAGGATTAGGAGAAAGCTATTACCTTTTTTCTGAGGAGAATTTTTTCACAAGTAGACAGATATGATGACAGGGACTTCCATCTGAGATTCATACTCAGAAAATAATTTCAGAAAACAAACATATGTTTCTGTGTGGTTTGTCATGAGAATGAGAATCAGTATAATAGTTTTCAATCTAAAAGATGTGATGATGTGATCTTTTTAATGGGATGGTGAGTTTAACACTTTCACTTTATCAAGTGAGGAAATTGAAGCCAGATAGAGAAGCTTGCTTCCCCAACATAAAAGTCATACAAGAGCTAGAATTTTAATTCAGAATCACTGATTCACTGCTCCTTTTTCTATGAGACAACATACCAGAATTTATGGGATGCAGGCAAAGCAGTTCCTAAACAAAATTTTATATCTCTCAATGTTTATATGAATAAAATAGAGAAAGAGAAAATCAATGAATTGGGTGTGCAGCTAAAAAAAAAGCTAGAAAAAGAGCAAATTAAAAGCTCTCAATTAAATAACAAATTTGAAATTTTAAAAATAAAAGGAGAGATTAGTAAAATCGTAAGTGAGTAAACCAATGAACTAATTAACAAAACTAAGAGCTGGTTTTATGGGAAAAAACCAAAATAATAGATAAACCTTCAGTTAATTTCATCAGAAAAAGGAAAGAAGAAAACCAAATGACCAGTTTCAGAAATGAAGGGTGAACTTAACATGACTAGAGAGGCAATAACTAGAAACTATTTTTGTCACTAGATGAAGAAAAATAATTTGATAAAAAACAACACCCATCCTTCTTAAAAACACTAGAGAGCATAGAAATAAATGGAGTTTTCCTTAAAATAATAAAGTAGCATCTATCTAAAACAGCAAGCATAATATGTAATGGGGATAAACTAGAACCATTCCCATTAAGATCAGGGGTAAAACAAAATTGCCCACTATCATCATTACTATTCAATATTGTATTAGAAATGTTACTTTTAACAAAAAGAGGGAAAAAAAAGAAATTTAAAGAATTTGAGTACATAATAAGGAAACAAAATTATCACTCTTTACAGATCATACTTAGTGATTCCTAGACAATCAATTAAAAAATGACTCGAAAAAATGACTTTAACAAAGTTTCAGGATTTAAAATAAACTCACATAAATCATCAACATTTCTATATACCACCAAAAAATTCCAGTAGCAAAAGATAGAAAGAGAGATTCCATTTAAAATAACTGTGGATAATATACTTTACCTACCAAGACAAACCCAGGAACTACAGGAACACAATTACAAATAATTTTCATACAAATAAAGCTAGATCCAAGTAATTAGAAAAAATCAAGTGCTTATGGTTAGGTCAAGCAAATATAATAAAACTGATAATTGTGCCTAAATTAATCTAATTATGCAATACAATACCAATCAAATTGCCATTGTAGCAACGATGATCAGTTCTGATAGACATGGCTATTTTCAACAATGAGATGTTTCAGGCCAATTCCAAAACACTTGTTATGGAGAGAACCATCTGCACCCAGAGAGAGGACTGTGGGGACTGAATATGGCTCACAACATAGTATTTTCATCTTTTTGTTGTTGTTTTCTTGTTTGTTTTTTTTCCTCATTTTTCCTCTTCTGATCTGATTTTTCTTGTGCAGCAAGATAATTGCGGAAATCTATCCAGAAGAATTACATGTTTAACCTAAAAATATAATCTTAGGCTACATTAAATAATAATTTTCAGGATAAAGGCATAATATTGTCCTGCTTAGGCCCAATATTGATTTTGGGTTCAATTCTTGAAATTTAATTTTAGAAAGGATTTTACTAAACTAGAAAGACCTGAAGCAAGGTACAGGAATGGTGAGAAGCCTTATGTATATTCCAAATGAGGATTGATTGAATGGGTGAATAATTTTTTTAAAGAAGTTTTGAGAACTTATCAAGTGAAAAGTACTAGGGATACAAATAAAAAAGGAAGTTAGTCCTTGCTCTGAAATAACTCATATTCTTATTTAGAAGACAACACACATAAAATTTAGCTAAAAGATGGAAAGATTCCATGGTCTTTAGCTCATAACTACAAAAATAATACTATTGTACCTTTTTCTGTCATTTCTACTAAGTACATATACTTGAATCCCTTACTGAATTATTTTCCAGCACTCAAAGTGTTTAGAGGTAAGAACCATCTTTTCTCAGTTTTTAGTAGCTGTAGATGCTAAGAAAATTCAAAAGTTAGATTCAAAATACATATATCTAGATGCTAGACAAAATTTCACATTGAAATTCCTTCGTAGACTTATGGCTGGGAAGGTTAGACTAGAAATATTTCTGGAGGTTGTTCCCATTTCTAGGGATCTTTGGCCTTCCAGGAATTTTGGTTTGTCAAACTTGGAATTGGTTGCATTTTTTTCCATTTTGACTTTGATAATCTAGGTTCTAAGCAGAGTTTATCAATTAAATGAATCAGGCAGTAAACATTTATTAAGTACCTAGCAGGTGCTAGGTACCATGTTACAAAATGGAAAGGAGTAGTCATCTTCTGGGTGGAAATGCTATTTTAAATGTTTTAGATTCTAAGCCATCATTATTAAAATGTAGTAAGTAAAGTAAATATATGTATATATTTACATATAATAAAGTAATTTTAAAAATTATTAAAATAATTTTGGCAGTGATTTGACTTACCTGTTCTCCCATTTTTAACTCTCCATAGAGGTCCCTTATCACTTCACCTAGGCTGGCTTGTCTGCCCCATAGGTAGTGGTTGGTTAGCAAATTATGGGGCTGACTGGCTTCTACACAGGAATTATTTCCCTGAATGATGCTTGAGAGGAGGATGTTGTAACCAGGTATATTGGTCTTGGTCACATTGCAATTTCCACAGCTCTTATTGCTCTGCTATCTCAATTGAGGGGTAAGGGAAAGGTAGTTGAATTAATGGTAGTGATTTGACTTTCCTGTCACATTGCATTTAAGACTATGGAATCTTTAACAAAAGTAAGATAAAACTTGGCGAGTCTTTAAAGTTGTCTTCAAATATTTTCAAGAGTGACCGGTTGAAAGATCACATTTATTCTTCTAGTTTCAAAGAACAGAGCTGAAAGTAATAGGTGGAATTTTCAGAGAGAGACATTTATAATTTCTAAAAAGAGCAGCTTCCTAACTATTCTGGCCATTACAAAGAAAATTGTGGTTCAGGAAGAAATGGGTTGCTTCTCCCTAGAGATATTCTGGCCAAGTTGGATGACCACTTGACAAGGATGATACAGGAAGGACTATTGCTTAAATCCATATTAGGCAAGATGACCTCTGAGCACCTAAGAATTCTCAGCTTCCGGAATTCTGGAATAATCCTCGATATTACAATTTGCTGGGTACCAGGGGAAGGAAAGTATGATCCCCATCCCATTCCCAACCCAAGGTGGGATTCTAAGACTCAGGGAGTTCATACTCAAATAGGAGCGGTAAGACTTATAAATTATCACTGTAATATAAAGTTAGAACATGTTGTGTTACATAATTTATATGGAAATATGTGTTTCATGATTGCACATATATAATCTATATCAGATTGGTTTGCCTTCTCAGGGAGGAGGTAATCAGATAGAGAATTTGGAACTCAAAACTTTTTTTTAAATGAATGTTAAAATTGGTTTTACCTATAATTGGAAAAAATAAAATTCTCAAAAATTTAAAAAGAACATAGTATAATGTTGAAATACATCTTTGCAATGGATAATTTTTAAAAACGGAGTATTTTTTTCCTGAGAAACTCCCCAAATGATATAGATAGACTTTATACAAGTTCAAGTACTTTGTAAAACTTACTTCACATCTTTAATCTTTAGCTTTCTCTTTCATACAATGCAAATAATAAGTATACTACCTATATCAGAGACTTTTGTTAAAAAATAACATAAATGTAAGATGTAAATATTCGTGAAAAATTAGAAGTCTAATTAGGAGAACTACTTAAAATCAACATGTGTCATATATTTTTATGGTAAAACTATTTTTTTTTCATTTAGGTGAAAGCAATTTTCATGAGATAAGAATTTGAAAGAAAAGAGGAAAGAGTATTTCAAAAAAGGATGAAGTGAGAGGAAAGGACCCATTTTGCATACCCAAGAAGAGAAAATACTGGCGTTTGGATGAAGAAGCAAAGGTTGTATTTAAGGAACATTGAGAACAAAGAATAAGAAACTCCCCAAATTTTAATTTGTTGATCTTATATAGTGACAAGCACAAGCACCAGATTCAATGTGAAAGCATTTGTCTCTGAAGCTGCTGTTGCTCTCCCCTACAAAGTTATCTAGTATTCATTTTTATTTACCAAATATATAATGTGAATATTTGTGATAATTTGTGAATTTGTGAATAATGTGAATAATGCATGATTATGTACATGCCTACACATATATTTATATGTATTTTTTGAGAGAAGGGACTTTTAAATTTTTATTGTTTCTTTAAGCAAGGCAAAACAAAGCAATGATTGTTTATTAAGCGATCATTACATACCCCATAGTATGTAATGCAAAGAATGTTGATGTGAGCCAAGAGCAAAATATGTAACACAGTATTTGACACCTATTAAGTATTTAAATAAATTATTGTTAGTTGATTCTTTGGTCTCATCCATCATCCGTCATTCATGATCCATTCATCGGGAAAGCAGGTTCTATCAAGAATCTGACACTGTGCCCTGCCATACTTTCTTTGCTCACTCTGAAATAGCCTCCTTTAGAACCTTATCTCCAGCAAGGATGCTAGATGCAAGGGAAATGCATTCCCATGAGTGTCCAGCACTTTGCCATTTATAATAGGAATTTTTTTTTGAAATATGTTGCAGGTTATGGTGAACACTGAATCACAAAAGTATCCTAGCTTTAAAAATATTGCCACAAAAATTGGGCTTTTCACTAAACACTAAGCTCAAAATAACATATTTTTTAAACCTAAACCAATATAAGGCACAGTGAGAAGAATGAAAGATTGAAAGCCACAATAGCCAGTTTCAATACCCAGTTTCATATCCCAGCTCTATTACTTCCTATCTATATAGTTTGAAGAAATTAGCTTTGACTCTTTGGGTTCTAATTTCCACTTTTATAAAATAATGCTTTTTTATCTCATTATTCCCACATTGTCTGCTAGATCTAAATCTATGGTACTACACGAATCACACATAATGTTTTATCATGAAATTGAAATCATTAATATAGTTACCCTCTATTTACCCAATACTCCCTCTTTTTACAATCTTCCTTCTCTGTAATTTTATATGTAGGTTATGCAAAATTCAACACCATTAAACTCACTCATAAAAGTGGCATTTAATTCATGAATAAAGTCACTGATATTGTTTCCCCGTCTACCTCCTATGGTTGTTGTAAGGATTAAAATTAAATAATATTCATAAAGCACTTTGCAAGCCTTAAAGCGTTATATAAATGCCAGCTATTGTGTTCATATATCAACACACATAAAATTCCCCCGAGCATGAAGATTTGGAGCAAGATTGTAGATTGTACATTATCACAAGATTGTACATTATCACATACTGAGTCCTTTTCTTTTTTAAGGTTTTCTTCCTTTCACATACTCTATGATGCAGCTTGTGTGCTATTCATCACAAATAATACTCCACTTCCAGTCCCTGTGCCTTTTCATTGGCTGTTCATCACACCTAAAAATCTCCCTTCTCCCCCTCCCTCACCTTTACCCCTGGGAATCTCTGGCTTCCATCAAGACAGTTCAAATGTCACAATCTATTAAAAAACCTAATCTCTCTTGCCCATGCCTAAATCCTATTAGGACTTTCTTTAGATTTAACTTCTATCTATTTCACATACAAGTTTATATGTATCTATTTCCTATATATCTATATATTCTTTACCTATAAATTTCATAATTTAGAACATAAACTCCTTGAAGGGAGATTTTTTTTTCCTTTGTATCACCAATCCCTGACAATCATTCAACAATATTCCATAGTTAACGCTTAATAAGTAGTTAATAATTTGTTGAACAAATTGAGTATCATGTATATGATTTTCAGTAAATTATAAACTTTTTCAAAACATTTCTAGTCAGTAACATACTATCTTTGGTCTAATAGGATGCTAGGGAGAATCCCGCTGATTTAATGTCAGTTGGTACTAAGCTAGAAAAGTCCATGGAAGTCCATGTACTTGTTACTCCTCATTAAATAGAATGCCTTTTCAGAAAGCTAAGGAAGCAGAGCTGTCACTTTCTGCACTGGAAACCAGAAATGCAGCCAAGAAAAAAGAAAGGACTCTGTGAATCTTTCAGCCTTGTCCATTATTTCTCATTTTTTCAGTCTTCAAAATACAACACGCACTATTTAAACACATGCCATCTTTTAGGCAAAGTACACAGCCCTGGAAATGCAAAGACAAGCAAACCAAAAAGAATCCCTACCCTCAAGAAGGTTTCATTCTATTGAGATCCTAGTATCTGATTATCTTTATCTTAGCAAAAACTTCCATGTCTTGCTTGCTAAGGTCTGTTGAGATAAGGAAGCAAAGCTGTATGTACCCTCTGTATTCAATGCTCTGTGACAAATCTGAGAGCTATTAGGAGAAAATAGCATCCCCTTTCCAGGATTATATAAATTCTGTATCAACTAAGTCCAACAGAACATCACCTCCTCCAACTACATAACTTACCATTAACTACTCTTCCCCAAACCCATAACTCTGAGTGGAGCAAAGTGGAGGAGAGGGTAAGCAAGTATTCCCAGAATCCAAAGGTGCCGAAAGATACAGAAATAAGTTAATAAGTGAAGAGAATGGCAAGAAACTCCTGGCTGAGAATACCTTTTTTTGTTCTACCACGTTTTTTTTTCATCTATACAATCAAATTAAATATATGTCTTGCCTTGTGATAATCAAAATATGATAACATTTGTAGGATCTCTGTAGAATCCAAAATTCTATTTTTAAGATAACATTCACAGAAGAATTTTTTTATGTATCAGTCGACTAGCATTTTCTATATAATTACTATTTAAAAACAGGCTATAGGGGATAAAGAACTGATCTCAAAATAAGGGTATCATGAGTTCAAGTAATATCTCTGATACCATGACCCTGGGACATAAAAGTTTATTTCTTAGTGACTCAGGAAATTTTCTAAGACTAAAAGTTGCAGAATAGGTTTCTAATCTGCTTTGATAAATGGAGTTTCCTTATTGGGAGTTACTGAGACTAGTGAAATCAAAGATCTAGCTTACGGATGATCAGAGAGATATTCATGGTTATGACCTGATTTATTGGAAGGAATATGTGCAATAGTGAGGAGGCAGATTCACCAGAGAGTCAAAGGCCCTGAACTCATAGTGCTCATTTTATTGGGTATGTTCTATAAACTGAAATATAAATACTTATTAGTGACAGGAAATATAAGTACTAGTTGTAGTCAATCACATTCTGTTTTCCTTTAAGAAATGAAATTCTTGCTAATTATAAAATATAGCATCAAGATTTCTAATTGCAAAACAAATAAAAACAAATAAAAAGCAAGTTTCATTCTTAGGAAGTAATATGTTATCATGGAACGAATGATATGATGGCTTTGGAGTCAGAACATCTGGTTTTGAATCCTGCCTCAGATGTTTACAAGCTGAAGGACTCTGAGTAAAGTAATTTTGCCTCTCTGTGACTCAGTTCCAATTGCTAAATTCTAGATATTGACTTACACAAAGCATTAAGTAATTACAAGAAAACTTTTTTATAAAACTTTAAAGTGTCACCAGAATATGAGTTATCATTATTGCCTTCTCCCATCATCTTTTATCTATCCTACTTAAATAGCATATTCTAACTAATGTCTACAAAACAGTAAAATAGGAGTTACTATTTCCTTATTACATTTCAGATTTGTTCTAGATCCTCATTGATTAAAGAATGAGTTTATATGTTAAGGAAATGTTATCATATTTTCTATCATTTAAAGTAGCCATATCAAAGAACAGAGTGCCTGTCATTCAGCTGATCTTATTTATTATTACATAGACTTCTAGCATCTTGAAAGTTAATGACCTATCAATGGCTTTGATAACATCCCCATTTTTCATAACTTTTCTATAATTATTATAAAAATGTGTTGGTGAATTCAGGCAAAAACTTAATGCATTCATTTTTAGTTGAGTTGAGGTTTTTTGTGACTCTGTCTCATTCCTATGAAATTAAGATGGATAGATTTTATTATCCCAATTTTACAAATGAAGAAATTGAAGTGAAGTACTATAACTTGTCTAAGATTTAAAGTGCTGCTTAGTATCAACAAGAATTCAATTCCTAATTCCTATCACAAGACAATGTTGTATAGCAATTATTTTTGACTATTAAAAGATCAAATTTATATATAGTAAATGAAGAAATGAATATTATACAAGCATATGCAATCATGTATACATGTATATAGCTAGCTAGCTATCCATCTATTTTTGTCTACATACATACACATTGAAGTTTTAAAACTCAAACCTTCTGAATTTTGACTTTGGTTTAGTTTCTTCATCCAAAACATAAAAGAATTGTGATATCTAAAGATATATGTATATATAATGATTCCACAGTAGTCTGTATATTATATGAATTTAAATATTGTAAGAGCCAGCAAACATATTCCCAAATTCTAAAGAAAAAAATTAATTTCTGTTTAACTTTCACTGAATGTTCTCAGACATTATCCAATGGTAACATAGATACTTTTCAGTTGATTATTATGATAAAAAGAAGAAAGAAGAAGAAAAGAAGGAGATGAAGAAGAAAGAAAAAGAAAGAAGGAAGAAGAGGAAGAAGAAGAAGAAGAAGAAGAAGAAGAAGAAGAAGAAGAAGAAGAAGAAGAAGAAGAAGAAGAAGAAGAAGAAGAAGAAGAAGAAGAAGAAGAAGAAGAAGAAGAAGGAAGAAGAAGAAGAAGAAGAAGAAGAAGGAAGAAGAAGAAGAAGAAGAAGAGGAAGAAGAAGAAGAAGAAGAAGAAGAAGAAGAAGAAGAAGAAGAAGAAGAAGAAGAAGAAGAAGAAGAAGAAGAAGAAGAAAAAAGAAGGAAGAAAAAGAGGAAGAAGAAGAAGAGGAAGAAGAAGAAGGAAGAAGAAGAAGGAAGAAGAAGAAGGAGGAAGAAGGAAAAAGGAGGAGGAGGAGGAAGAATAGGAATAGGAGGAAAAGGAAAAAGAAGAAGAAAAAGGAGGAAGAGGAAGAGGAGATTGAGGAGAAAGGGGAAGGAGGAAAATACTAATAACAAAATCTTCTTTCTCAGGGCATTTCCTGACACAGTGAAAGTAGGTGAACTCTGACTTGAATTTCTTGGACTGGGACTCCAGCACTAGTTTTAATTCCTTTTGTTTTTCTGTCCCATTAGAATCAGATCTGGTTGTACTTGTTTTCACATTATAAGGTTAATATTTCAAAACCTTAATCAATTAATAATATAATATAACCCATGTACCTTCTCATTCTATTCAATTCCTGATTATGTCTTCACATGTCCTCCCAAAGGGTCCACTGCCATTTCAAAATCATCCACTTGATCTCTGGGCACTAAATGGTTACCAATTTACAACTCAGGCTCTCTACTTATTATCCCTTTTTGCCATTCAGTCATGAAATTAATGAATCCATGACCATTTGTTAACTACTGATAATCTGGCAGGAACTATTCTAGGATCTGGGAATAAAACTACAAAAAAAATTCTACTCAAAAGAAGCTTACATTTATTTGAGGAAACAGCAAATCTCCTTTGGGTAGGTAATCTTTTTTTTTTATTTTTTGCTTTGCTTACACATCACCTAGTATGGGTCTGAAATACAGTATACATTTAACAGATGATTCTGTTTTATGAATTTCATGGGTTCCATTCATTAAAAAAAATATGTGATTTCTATTAATACAGGAAATTCCCAGGAAGAAAACTTCCCCTCCCAGGCAGGTTAGCATCTGCTTGGCAATTTTTAGTATTAGGAGTTGCTAGTGCACTGAAAGATTAAGTAAATTATCCAGTGTTTCATAGTCATTATGTGTCAGAGATAACATTTGAACTTCATTCAAGTCATTCTTATAAGATTATCTCTCTATGCACTATACTATGTTGCCCTTAGCTTTATTCATTTAGCATGAAACAAGCAGGGTATAACCAAATCTAATTTCTTAAGGCTGGAACTTAGAATGAGAATTACCATTCTCCTACAACAAGGACCATAATGGCTTTTCTTCCACTATAACATGCAATTCTTTTAGTTTGACATTTTTCACAGGATATAGATAAATTATCCACCATTTTAAAATGGACATTAGTGTAATGTCTTGAAATCTTGCTCCTCCCATTGATAGAAAGAAAATGAACTAATTCAGTTTCTCTGAAGCACCTAAACCCTTTTCCTATTTAAGATTTCTATCTATTCTGCTCATTACTATTATACACATTCTAAAACTGTGCTAACTGGATAACAAAATATGTGTCTGATTCTATTCCTTGAGTAAAAAAGAGTCAATTTATCAATAAAGACACCACCATCTTTCCATATAGAAAAATCTATAGACATATCACTTATTAAGTACTTATTATGTGCCAGATATTAAGCCCTGGGGGAAAAGACAGCTCCTACTCCTTAGAAACATATTCTAATAAAAGAAGGTTGGTTGGTTGGTTGTTTAGTGTACAGGTGGGACACAAATGGTCACTATGAACCTTTGGGATGGATTCTCTAACTTTGTCCATCTTGCATTTCTTCTGAGCTAATTCCATTCTGCTTTGCTCATAGATCACATCATTATCTCTGAGGAGGGCATGACCTTCTGGGAAGTCCTGGACCAGTGTCTCCTATTTCATAAAATAAATTCTAAAGTTCTTAAAGGAGACCTTGAGAGTGTCCTTGTATTGCTTTTCTCTGACCACCTTGCCACATATGAGTTCTCTATAAAATAATCTTTGAGTCAAGTGTACATTTGCCATTTGAACAGTATGGCCAGCCCAACAGACTTGTATTGTCTGCAGTAGAGTTGGGATGTTGGAGATTTGGGTCAAAAAAAAAAGACCTCAGTGGCTGGTGCCTTATTCTGCCAGGTGATCTTCAGAATCTTCAAAAGCACCCAATAGATAAAGAGGAACTGGGAACTGGCATGGGAAAGCAGAGGAAGATAACTTTGTGGAGCTAACTTATCAGTGAGATGATGGAGGAGTAAGGAGCAGAGCTCAAAGCAAGTGAGCACTTAGAATATTTTAGAAGGAAGAAAATGCAGAGGGCTTGGAACTTGAGGATCAGAGTTTGAGATTCAGACTCAATACTTAGTAGAACCATGGCCCCTTTGGTACTTAGGTAAAACCAAAAGTCACTGACGTGCTAAGCACACATTTCCTCAGTTGTTAATTAACAATATCAAATCAGGTGCTATCTTCAAATGTTGACTTATCTATACATCGATCAATAAGAATTATTGATTATTTACTATATGATGGACAATGTGAAAGGCTTTGGGGATACAATAGTTGATATTCAATAAACACTGGCTATAGAAAAGACTTCAGCTAAACTAAAAATGGATACATTAAGTTTTTGCCTGAATTTGCCAACACGTTTTTACAATCTAACTATAGAGTATGTATATGTATATATGTGTGTATACATACATATTTATATATACATATAACCATAGAAGTATATGAATATATACATATATATATAACTATATATAGATATATAAAAATATATATATATATATAATCTATATATAGAGAGAGATATCTATCTATTATTGATAGATAGATATATCTACATGTATGAAGAAGTCATATACTAAGAATATGAAACTATTCCCAGCCACTTGTCACCTCAGTGGAATAAATATGTCGAAGTTATCTACAAGTAGACTTGACAGATAGTGAAAGCCCGCTTCATGTACCAGGGTCTGAGTGATGCTCTAATTGGTGCAGAAACAGTATGTAGGAAGCAAATATTTCCTAGAATGATTTCATAACCTGGAAATTAATCTTTTAAACTGTCAAAGGCCGATTTTAGCAGAGATGATGACAAATTTTTCCTCTTCTAAGGGTTGGGTTTCTGCAGTTAGCCCTCATAGGGCTGTTGACTAGCCCTTCAACTGTATTTACATTGAGCTGTCATGAAGTGAAGGGATCGCCTTCTTTCTTGCTTCCTGGATCCATAAAGGGAGACAGACAGACAGACAAAACAGATGGTGAGACTTGATAGGTGAGAGATATAGAGGCTTTAGATATAGACACAGCCATAGAAATGGATAAATATGGAAATAGACATAAAGGTAAAGATAGAGATCCAAATATATCTGAGTAGATGAATAGACTAATAGATATATTTTTCTAAATGTTCACTAAGGTCTTTTTTTTTTGTAAAAAAAAATAAAATACAATTATTCCTTGTAAAAATTCAGCATGGATTAATGAAAAGTAGTATTTTAGGATGGATTTCTTTCGTTCTAGTTCAGTGCTTATAAGAAAAGAATTATCTTGATAATATACCTGACAAATGGTTATCTAGTCCAGCTCCTTTATGTATCCCACTAAGCAACAACAGAAGACAAATAATAATTATGACTAATGGTGGTTAGGTGGCAGAGTGGATAGAGTGCTGAATTTACAGTCAGAAAGAAATAAATTCAAATCCAGCCTCTGATATATAATACCTATGGGATCCTGGGCAAGCCACTTTACCTTTTGCCTCAGTTTCCTTAAGTGTATAATAGGGATAACAATAGCACCTACCTTGCATTTCCCTTGCTTCGCATAAAAACTACTCATGGTACTTATTCAAAACATGGTACCAGAGATAGGACTCATACTCAAGCTCTAGATGCTCAAGGACAGGAAGTCTTTTATTCTCTTAATTACTAATAGCCCAAGAAGAACAGCAGGACACTTTCTAACTATGACAATATACAAAGATAGAGTTGGCTGCTCAAGAGACAGGGGTTTCCTTTTTTCTTGGAGGCCTTCCAACAACATCCACATAATCATTTGCAAGAGATTCAACAGCCAGATTGGTGCTCAAGTATTTTATGTTAAACTAAATGACCACTGAGAGCTCCTTTAGCTCTGAATTTCTGTGGGGCTCTGCATCTTCTTAAAACCTCAAGGACTACTTTGATTGGAAACTCTCTAATTTATTTACTAAACTCTATTAAATCAAATTTAAATTTAATTTAATTAATTTAAATTTAAATTAATTTAATCAAAACTAAATTAAATTAAATTACTTTTGCATTTATTCTTATTTCTCCCTGTATTCTGAGTTCCATGAAAGAAGGGACTTAATTTCTATAAACTTTGGCACTTTGCTTCAACTCTCTTTTCACGCTATCACTGGAATATCCATCCTCCCTCTCTCCCTCCTCTAGCCTTGTCACTCTCCACCAGGACAGTCCCCTAAACCAGTGGTAAGATCTTCTTGGAGGCCTTCATTTTGGGGAGGATTCTAGGCCATCATCCCCATCTTGATTTTGCTTCTAAGTTTTTCAGACTACAACACTGTGTGTAGGTACATTCCCCATCCTCAGCCCAGTTTTCAGTTGCTGTATCCATGCTTTCTTCTCCCATTAGAAAATTAACACCTTGGGGCCAGGAACTTTCTTTTCACCCATATTTGCTACTGCAATGCTTATCATAGTGCCTGGTACAGAGTAAAGATTTAATAAATGATTTTTGCTTTGCTTGCTACATAGTAAGAGTCTAATAAATATTTTCTGTTGCTGGTTTTTTTTTTGGCCTTATTTATAGTGCAAAGACTACTTATGCAATGTAGAAAATATGGTTAAGTGGCAGCTAGGTGGTGCAGTGGATAGAGCACCATCCCTGAATTCAGGAGGACCCGAGTTCAAATGTGGTCTTGGACACTTGACACTTCCTAGCTGTGTGACCCTGGGCAAGTCACTTAACCCCAGCCTCAGGGGGGGAAAAAAAAAAAAACATGGTTAAACATTTGTAACTTTACAATTCATTACCTAACAACTGAGGAGATTGATTTGAAGAGAATAGATGAGTTCTAGAGGCCTCAAATTTAGTAAGTCCCAGAGATGAGAAGACAGAGAAAAGAATAAATATTTATATAACTTTGACTATATTGCAGGCACATGCTATTTATTTTTAATGCTCAATATTAAGTTAATATTAATTATTAATATTTAAATAATATTGATAATATTTTTTTCTTAAAAAGTCTACAAAGTAGTCGCTTTTCTTTCCCTCCAATTTTATAGTTGAGGAAACTGAAGTAAAAGTTAAGTGACTTGCCCAGAATCACACAGGTATTAAAGGTCTAAGTCTGGATTTCAACTCATCTTCTGACTCCAGGCCCAGTGGTCTATTTACTGAACCAATAGCCACCTGAGATGGGTCACAAATCTACGGTTCCTAATGCTCTAGTCTAGGGGACCTTTCCTCATACCCTAAGGAGGTAATAACTATTTTATTTACCAATAAGCATGGACAAGAAAACAAAATTTTTTTTAATGAAATGGATTTTTAAAATTTTATTTTCTGCTCTTCATAAAATAAAATTTCTATAATTTTTCTGATATATAATGGAAACATGATACTGTTTAAGTTCTGAATGAAAGCAAAGCATTAGAAGGGGAGATGAAAAGGGTAAGTTTATATCTTCTGAATGAATTAGGTTCCCACCATTTTATGAAAAATGTAAATAGGTAAGGATTATTGTATAGGTGTTTCTATAGGTCCAGAAAATTTCTGCCAGATAAATTTTATATAAATCCAGCAGATTTTGATTTTTTTTTTTTTTTTTTTTTGCTGAGGCAATTGGGGTTAAGTGACTTGCCTAGGGTTACACATCTAGGAAATGTTAAAGGTCTGAAACAGAGTTAAACTCAGATTCTTCTGGTGCCTCAAGATTATGATATTTTGATAAAATAATGACAGTATAATTTATGCAGAAGAGGAATATGAAAAAAATGTATAGCAACAATAACGTCCAAGCATTTTCATCCTTCACTTATTTATTGAAAGGACATTTCTTTGAGAGGATACAATTGGAAAAGAAAAAAATTTATTGATTTAACTTATAAAACAAATCAGGAGATACTGATACTCTTTTTTATTTTATAAAACAGAAAAGTGAAATGTAATTCTCTTTTCTCCACTCTCCACTTGCAGTCTCCTAGCTCTTCTTGGTCTGTTCAGCCACAGTCGGACATAGTGCAACTCAGCTCTAACATAGCAAGGTCATTTGGGTCCCCTTTGAGAGAGAAGGACAACAGTTGGCCAACTGGACAGAACAATATTCCCCTCCCAGGATAATCTGATCACTTTAATCTCATTACTCCCTGCCCCGTATCTGCCCTTGATTACAGGGCTAGAGGGTCAAGTATGAAACTGTTTCCAAACCTTTACATTATAGAGAGCAGAAGTCAGATTTCCAGCTGGAAAAGAACAAGGTGGAATATCCCAACCTTGCTTTTTTGTGTATGTCTTCCCCCAATAAATTGTAAACTCCTTGAAGGGAGGAACTGTCTTTCTTTCCTTTCTTATAGCTCTTCCCAGTGCTTGACATGATGCCTGACACATAGTAAATGCTAAATAAATGTCTATTGAATTGAATTATCCTAGTCATTTCAGCTAGCCTCATAATAAACAAAGGAAAATGAATTCATTGTCTTAATCTATAAAAAATAAGTGCTTTGGAGTCGATGGCCTCCAAGCTTCTTTTCAACTTTACATTTTTAAATTACCTTCCTATGACTAAATGTGGACAAGGGAGGAACTTTAAGGATCCTCTAGATAAGAACAATATATACCTTGGCATATGGGATTGCAAGGGAGGATGGAGTCATAGAAAGTGTCAAGATATTATGTCTGTTTTCCAGAGCTAAGACCCAGCAAGCACACCGTACCTTGAACTTGGTATAAACAATAATCCTTTGTGCTCACCCTCTGAATGATCTCAGCCCCAACAAAATCCCAGACTTATTCATTGAGATCTGCCCAGTAAAGTGGGCTCCCCCCCCACACACACACACACACTAGGAGAGGAAAATGTGTCCTTGCTAGCCAGCCATTTCCCTCACTCTGAAATTAAACTTCTGTCTCTAGGCTGCTTTGTTCTGCTCTGACCACCCACGGGTTACAGGCCATTTCTGGTCCAGTTGACAAAAGGTGGAAAAGCTAACATAGAGAGGTTTGGGAAAAAGAAATGAAAGAAAATGAGAAGGGCCACAGACCTCAGAATACTTTTGTCTGAGCATCTAGTCTCAGAAAATCATAAGGCATTGGACATGATGAACATGGATGTCTAGCTCATCTGCACTATGCCGGATTTCTGACAGCAAATATAGCACTACCTCCAGTGGTTCATATCAAATTCATTCTATCTGTAATTTTTATTTTTGAGCAATTATTGCCCAAGTTCTTCATTTATCTCCCACAGCGGAATTTTGCAACAAACAAGCCTTTTTGATATATCTTAAAAGATTTCCTGAATACCAACAAAACTTTTTGTCTCTTGACTTGTTATTCAATGCAATCACATATGTCTTCCTATTACCATTTTAGCTTCAGAATTTTTATTTCATATAGATTTTGGTTATTCGTTTTTCACAGAATTAGCATAAAAGTTAGAAAGATGAAATTTTGTATAGCCCCTTATTTTTGAAAGTATTCCAATATCTCCTAAACTCCAATCCTATTTCTTCCATTTATTAAATTAAGAATCCAGTCCATTATCAATCTACCATGTTTGACCAAAATTTTATATTTCTATCTCCAGATACACAGATGCATCTAATTAACTAGCTCTCAATGACAGGCTGTGACAAAGACTTATATGGGTAATCTATGGAAATAGATCATAAGAATGTATAAATTCATAATCCATTGAGAATATATTTACAATATAATCATGGTAGAAAGAAGGGATAAACACATGTACGAGATCACTGTGGGGTAATAGATGAAAAGTTATATGTGTATATAAAAACTTAAGTATCTCTAGATATAAACAAATATGGGTATGTCTAATGATGTATGCATAAATATATGTAACATGTACATATATGTACACCATTATATATGCACATGTGACTATGTCTATATGTAGTCTAAGTTAGAAATGGTACTTGACCCTGGATCCTCCTGACTGGATCCAGTTCATGATCCACTCAATTATCATGTACCTGAAATATGTATCTATACATATATATATATATATATGTGTGTGTGTATATATATATGCGTACATATATATACATATATATACACACATATATATATATGTATTATAAACATTTCCTCTTAGATTATCATACTCTACAGATTATATTAAATAATTGATACACGTTTAAATTTATTTCTCAACTATTCTACTACTTATAACTTTAATTAAGTTGATTCAAATTTTCATTCTTATTAGAATCTTATATTTTGGCAGTCAGTGTTATTTGCAAACATCTAAGATTCCACACTGTGTATATTATGTGGCCAATTATAAGGAGATATTTATCGGTGGGGAAAAGTGATGCACTATGAACATTAAGCAGGCTCAAGCCATAGAAACAATTCAGTATGAATAAAAGCAGCCAGCTTTATATCTATGGTCTGCTTCTGGAATAAGGGCATTTGTTTCTTGTCAATTATAAAGCTACCAATGATGATGTTAAGTGCAAGCACTTTGCTTTCCTCCCATTGATTGACATTATTCAATAAACTTACTTTTAGTGGATAAAAGTGTTTTTATCACAGATGGCACAACTATTATTTCAGATACGTAGTATTAATGACAGTAGAATATTCTGAACTGTCAAGCTCTTTCAATAAATCCTTAAGAATAACATTAGAAATGACACATACCAGAATGAAAGTTTCAACATGGAAAGTATACTAGTGTTGCTTTCTGTCAAACTCATAGCCTCCTTACTCTGCAAATGAAAGACACTGGATGCACTCCACATTAAGATTGTCATGGGCAGAGGATAAAAATGGTTGTCAGATAATTTTCCCAGCTGTGATGGGTAGGATGCTGCTATATCCCAATCAGAATCATGAAATCTAAGGCACAAATTGTTCTTTCTTTTAATGAAATATTTATGAAGATTGTTTTAAACTTTTCTTCTCCTCCTCCCCTTATCTATTTATCCATCTGTCTATCTAACTCTGTTCCTTCCTTCTTTCCTTCCTTCCTTCTTTCCTTCCTTTCTTCCTTTTCCTCTCTCTCTTTCCTCCTCTACCTTCTATTTCTTTTCATTTTTTTCTCCTTCCATTTAATCTTTTTCCTTCTCCATCTATTCTTTCTCCTTTTCTTCCTGCTCTTTTGTACAATTTTTTTTGCACAAAATCCAAGAGAAATATAATGTAAACATCAAATATTGATTATAAGGGACTCAATAAGAACAAACTATTTTTTCTAAGTCAAAATTTAAACTATGTCTAAGATTGTCATTAATAATTGGGTAGTTCAAAAGAAAGATTGGGATAGAACTGAGTATGATGTGATTCTATAAAGCAAAACTGTCAGAAAAGATAAAAAGAGTAATTATACAAATGATAGATTAAGTACTAGGAGGGCAAAGTAATGTGTAAAAATAAGGTAGAAGAGTCAGGAGGGATAGGAACTGAGGAATACACAGAAACATAAAATAAAGATCAGGAGTAGGATCTATTCTGTTAAAAAAAAATGTTATTAGACATAATTAAAACTAAAATAGATTTAACCTCATGAAAAAGTAGGAAAATTACATTATATGTCATATCATATGCCATATGAATATCATTTTAGAAATTTAAAAATAGATAATATAAATATGAATATTGTTGTGGGGCAGGAAATGTTTTGGTGGAGTTGGAAAACTATGGAAAGGTTTGGACTTATGAAAGATTTAAGATGTTATCTACTCTTTAAATAAACAGAGGACAAAGAAGGAAAGTATGCTTGTGCCTTGGTCTCTTCATATGTAAAATGGGATTATAATAGCATATATGTGATATTGTTATATAAGGATTATATATGAATATAAATGTTTATATATCAAAGTCAGTAAGCATTGGCTTTTGGGTGAAGGACTTGTTCTTGAATAAAAAGCAATATTCTTGTAGTTAGAAGTTCTGTATTCAAATATTCCCTCTAGTGCTTACTTATCTCTGCATATTTGTGGAAGTCACTTTTCTTCTTTGTGACTAAGTTCCATCCTTTCTATCTTAAATGTGGGGTTTAGACTATAGGCTTTCCCTTCTTATTTTACATCTATGATTTTATGATGTCTGCTTTATATTACATATGTAGACATATCTTCAAAGTAAGTTAAGCATTTCATTTGTTTAGGGAAAAAAAAGGACCCAGATTTCATGAATTCTGTTTCATCACCTCACTTTTAATTCTTCTAAAGGAAGGAAAAAAAAAACCATAAAATCCATTGCTTTTATTTATCATCCTAATAAGAGTGCCAAGTAAACAGAGGACCATGCTATTGTTTACTGTGCTCCCTTCTAAATGTTGATAGAATTTTGTTTCTGAAGGTGAACAGAGCATTATTCAATTATCTTCCCAGTGAACTTTCAGAATCCATGCTCCCTCGGTAATTTTAGTATATAGTTTTTGTGACTGGGCTAGACACCATTTCCACGGGAGTCATATCTAATGTGATGAAAGTGTCAAGTTCACACATGCTGATCTATTGCACACAAGTGCAGCAGGCAATTGATAAAAGTGCTCTGTCAGAGAAAGACTGATGAGAATGTATTTCATTGAAAAACTTATTCCTGGCTAATGATAAGACACGACAACAAAAAAGCCCAATGAACATAACTCACGAATTGGATGATTTTATTTCATTTTTAGTGTTTCAACCATATGATCAAGTAACGTAATTTTCAGTGACCCCCTATGTGATATTTTCAATCTTTTCTATCACTAAAGATGATAACATTTTCTTAAGAAGGAAACTAAAAAAAGAATGAAGAATTAAGAGTCAGTCATATCCAGTGAATACTTCTGGATCCACTTTGAATTTTTGCGTAATTCACATACCATAATTATGAAATTACTCTCAGTAGATAAACTGAATAGTAAATTCACATAAAAGGAAAGACCATCTTGGTTGTGGACCTGGGATTATGCTAGTAGCAGAACAGACCACAAGCAGTGAATCAGATTGTGGAGGGCCATGGTACTTTATACATAGTGAAGAATGAGTATGGTGGATAATATATAAAGGCATTTTAAATGGAATGATTTATTTAAGATATAGGCTAACCTGCTAGCAGAAATAGACATAAGAAAGAAAATTTACTGTTGTTTGTAAATTAGATTGATTATAAATTATATTGTAGATTATAAATAGATCCAAGGAGCATGTGTGGATTGCTTGCAGAAAGTAGATCACAAAGCCAAGAAGGATCAAAATCCAACAATGGATATCAAGTCAGTGGAGTCAGTATGGAGAAATAAAGTGCCTTAGAACCTTAGTCTAATTTTTCTCCTTCAAAAATCTAATCTTAACTTGAGATTATTGTACACAGTAACAAGATTATGTGATGATCAACTGTGATAGACTGCTCTTTTCAACAATGAGGTGATTCAAGGTAATTTCAATAGACTTTTGATGGAAAGAGCCATCTGCCTTCTGGAGACTGAATATGGACCAAAGTATAGTTATTTTCACTCTTTTTTCACATTACTATTCTTTGTTTGCTTGGTTTTTTTCTTTCTAATTTCCCTCCTTTTGATTTGATTTTTCTTACCTAGCATGACAAATTTGGAAATATATTTAGAAGAATTGCACGTTTGAACTGTCAGATTGCTTGCTGTCTTGAGGAGAAGGGAAGATGGAGAGGGAAAGAAAAATAATTTGTAACCCAAGATTTTGAAAAACTGAATGTTGAAAACTATCTTTGCATGTATTTGAAAAAATAAAATACTATTTTAAAAACAACAACTATCATCCTTTAATAATAGTTTTAGAGTTTAGATAGACTAAAACTACAATGGTCCTTAGGAAGTCGTTTGCTCAAGTACTCTCACTCACATACTTCAGAGATGAAGAAATTGAGTTCCAGAGAGTTGAAACCATTTGCTCAGGCTCCAACCAAATTGGCAATATGAGGATTTATTTGACCTTTGATCCTAAATCCCAAACTTTTTCCTTTGAGTCATTATGTCCTTGATAAAGTAAAAGCATTTTAATAAATGAATCATCATTAGTGGAATATGATCATCAATGTAAAATTTAATTAGTTGATTAAATAAAAATAAAGAACCTAAAGCTAACAGATGCCTTTTATACCATATAGGCAAAGCTTTCAATCTCTTAATGGAGGAAAATAATGCACCAGTTGTGTAGATGATTTTCCTAGTTCTCAGAGGATTTGTAAGTAGAATTTTTTCTCCTAAATCATCAGCAGTATGACATAATGAAGAGAGAGTTGGTCTTGAACCTCAGAAGATATGGGTTCAGCTACTCCCTCTGACACATTGGGTTACCATGTGGAACTAATTGTGTTACCATGGGTAAATAACTTCACATTTCACCACTCCAGGAAAATCTATTTATAAGTTTTAGGGAATGGACAGAGGTTTGCAATTTGCATGGCTAAAGGTTGTTTTTTTTTTTTTGTTTTTTTGTTTTTTTGTTTTTTTTTTCTCTTGAGTTCCCCATATCAATGAAATACTAGTTTCACTTGTTATCCTGACTCACAGAATCAATCATATAATGTTAAAGTAGAAATGGAAAAGCTTTCCTTATAATCTACAAGAAATTTCTCTTAGGGTATGAGCAAGCTTCTACAAGTATGGGAATGTCGGGATGATTCACTTACAGTCTGACCGGCCAGAATTTGTACTTGCTCTTCAAACCCTTCTCCAACTAGTCAATCTGTTTGTGAAAAGTATTAAAAAATGCCATGTGGCTAAAATGGGTTAAAACTTTGGATTATTTTCTTTTTCTTCTTAAATAAAATATTTGGTTTTGGAGACCAAACTCAAATAAAAATGGAGTCAGCCAATGTCTCAGAACTAGAAAAAAGCAAAATAAAATTATTATAAATCTTAAATATACTATTACTATTGATTCAGCATGAGATAAATATATTTTTTTTCAGAAAAGTGTTCCTTTGTACTTTACAATGATAAATGATTTCTATCCCACGGTTTACAAGTTAGCATGCATTATTGCTACCCACATTATCTTAAAACACTCAGCATCTCTGGGGCTCAGTTTCCTTTTAAATAAGCTGAAGGTACTTGATTGCATGGCTTGACATTTACAGGAGATTTTTAAATGTAAAGTTTGAATTGAATTTTGAATTGAAAGGTACCCTGAAAATCATCTAGCAAAATTCCCTTTTTTAAAAAATAATAATACTTGAGAAAACAGAGGTCTGAGGAAAATTACTATGCCACAAATAATAATTGACTCAGGAAGTTCATTTCTGTTCTTTTTATATTTCAAAATTTTGATTACTTGAAGAATATTACTGATAATGAATGCCTGTTCTGACTCCAAAGACATTCTAAACTTTAGTATGTCATTCTAGGGTATCTATAATACAGGTATCAGGCGTATCCTCTACAGCTTTACTCTAATTCCTCATCACATAGATGCAGCACTCCTGGCTTTATTAGTTATCTAAGAACAAGAAATGGAAGATGAAAAATTATCAACCTTCTCTAAACCCTACCTCTCTCCCACACACACATACACACAAAAGGCCATTTTATATATGGGAAAGTGAGGTTCTGAGAACTTGAAAAGAGTCTAAAGTGACAGAATCAAACTGAATACAAACACATTAATATATAACTTTCTTAAAACTTAAACATTCTTAGCAGAGCACAAACTATTTGGTAGGAGCCATTAAGATGGGGTGATGAAGATGATTATCATGATATATAATGCAACTCTTAGAGTTTATAAAATGCTTTTAAAATATTATCTCATTTTATCCTGTTAGAATTGGTGTTTAACCTTAACTTTAGAGATGAAAAATCAAAGACATCTAGAAATCTTAATTTGCCCAAGGTAAAACAGCTAGTAAATGACCAAACTTCTCATTTGAACTTGCTTTCCTGGCTCTGATATATGCCTTGCCATCTATTATCAATTAAAAGGCAGAGCTGCAATGTATTGTGCACCTATTGTATCTATTATACATCTAGAATATATTAATTGACCTTAAAGAGTGTAGTCTCACTGAGTTGATTGTTAAGTGATTAGATCACTATCCTATAATTAGGATATAGAAGGAATGAAAACTACATTGGTGAAAGAGTTCTTCACATTTAAGTAAATCATTGAATTTCTTTTCTGAATTTTTTAGGCAAAAGAATCATCAATGATACATTGTAAGGGTGAAGGCATGTAAAGCATACTAAAGTCCAAGATTAAATATGAACCTTCTTTTTAAGTTAACAAGAACTTCAAAGGAAGCTGAAGGCACACATAAACCTTTTCCAACACAAAGCTCTAAATTGCTACTTGTCAGTGTATTTTGCTGATAGACTAAAAGGGAATGCAACCATGTATGCTTTTGGTCAGCACAACATTAAGTTCCAGAACAAAATCATTTTTTTTTCACAAAATCTCAGAAGTGGAAGGAACCTCAATTTTATCTTATTGTTTTTTTTTTCCAGAAATATTTCAAAAACATTCATTATAAATGATCAATTAGTCTTTGATTGGTAACAACAATTCTTAGTTGAAGTTGGCAAAGGTATTATTGGCTTAGAGAAATGATTTTTAATAACCAATGATTTGGGAAGATCCAAAGTTTCCTTTTTTATTTCAAAGTTTTAGTTTAACTTTTTTGTAATAACTTTTTACTTTTTTGAAAATATGAAAAAATAGTTTTCAATATCCACCTTTGCAAAACCTTGTATTCCAGATTTTCTTCCCTCCAACTCCCCTCTCCAAGCCAGCAGTTGATCTACTATAGGTTAAACATGTGCAATTCTTCTAAACATATTTCCATATTCTTTATGGCTGAACAAGAAAAATCAGATCAAAAGGGGAAAAAAGAAAATAACAACAATAACACAAATTTGCTTTTGGTCTACATTCCGTCTCCATAATTCTCTCCCTAGATATGGAAAGATCTTTCCATCACAAATCTATTGGAAGTGCATTCAATCACTTCCTTGTTGTAAAGAGCCAAATCCATCGCAGTTGATCATCACAAAATCTTGTTGCTGTGGATTGTGCTCTCTTGGTTCTGTTCACTTCACTTAGCATCATTTCATGTAAGTCTTTTCAGACTTCTCTGAGATCAGCCTGCTCAGCATTTCT
Source organism: Sminthopsis crassicaudata (assembly GCF_048593235.1). Taxonomy (NCBI): domain Eukaryota; kingdom Metazoa; phylum Chordata; class Mammalia; order Dasyuromorphia; family Dasyuridae; genus Sminthopsis; species Sminthopsis crassicaudata. The sequence goes on along the minus strand of NC_133619.1, from coordinate 19,650,009 downwards.
TATAGAATAATAATATTCCATTATATTAATAAACCATAACTTATTCAGCCATTTCTCAACTGATAGGCATCCACTCAATTTCTAGTTCCTTGCCTTCTATACAAAAAGCTATTTACACACATTTTTGCACATTATGGGGATTTCCCCCTTTTTTCTGATCTCTTTGGATACAAAACCCAATAGAGACATCTCTGGATCAAAAGATATTACAGTTTTATGTCCTTTGGGCTTAGTTCCAAATTGCTTTCCAGAACGTATGGATCAGTTCATAACTCTAACAGCAATGTATTATTTGAACTAACTTCCTTAAAAACCTTGTCTATATTTCCACCCAGGTGGAGAAATTATCTACTCAGGTTTGCACATGGATAAATTCTTTGCATAGATTACCTAAGGTTGGAGATAACTTACAAATAAATGATATATTCAAAATTAATTTAAATAGGTTCAGGCCCTCGTTGCAATATTCATTACTGCATTAATTGTTAATGAATTAGAATTGATTGCCACCTCAAGAACATCCTTCTTCCAATGAGCATATAAACTATGAACCAGCCAATATGATTGTCTTTGGTTGATAAAAGATGGTTAAATGAAAATTGTTTTATTTGTAAACATGCTGTCATTATTAACAAAATGATTAAATTAATCAGAGATCATTTTTCTCAAACATTGCACCCAAAGAAGTGAATTTTACTTTTAGATGGCTGCAATTGAAGTATATCCTTTTTTTATACCTGTATTTGCCTCCTTGAAACTTTCCAGTTGTTAGACTTAGCAGTACAAAGATAATTAGGTTTTTTATATGACAGTCTTGAATGCTTGGAAAAACCTTGACTTTCTTCTAAGTGACTAGGATGGCACAAATATCTTGTCTCAGTTCAAACAATTCTCATAAAGTATTATCTTTGACATTGTGGTCATTATACTTCTGTATGCTTTATAGATTATCATTGTCCCTTCTAAAGTAAGGCACACAAAAGCAAACATAATATTCCAAATTATTCTGACTATGACATCTGACTATGTTTAAGAGATGATAGCAAATCTATCATCTATTAAAATCAATTGGTCTCACAATTATTCCAAGATAACATCAGTTGTTTTTGCTTCCCAGACCATATTACTGAATCATATGGAGTTCACAATCCAAAAAAAATTTCAAAATATTGGCAATAAAGAGATAATGAGCATCTTCATGATGTGTTCTGCTTTTTGTTTTACTAGACAGATATCATCAATGCTATTTGTGTCATGAACATGGATTAAAATTAGCAAGTACTCCCCCAATCTCAGCCAAATCTTAATGATACTTCTAGTGATTACTAGTTTTATATCTTTTAAATGCCATTTCTAACATTATTTATATGATAATACTCTTAGATCTGATTATCACAAATGTGTAATGTTTTCTGAAATGCCATTGCATAAAATTAGTTACGTTGATAAATATATTCCCTTCAAATGTATGTTAAGTGTAGTCAAGTAACATAGAATAATAAAAGCATAGGAACATATTTTTTAAAGACATAAGGAAAGTAAAACTTATTTTTTAGTTCTCTACAAAATGAAAAATGTAAGTTAATCATTATTTCATAAAATGCCTTAACTTATATTTTCATTTATCTAATCAATAAACATTTTGTTTAGTATTTATTCTGTTTCATGCACTGTGCTAAACATGAAAGATACAAAGCAATGCAAAAATTTGACTCCTGCTCTCAAATATTTAAATGAGGGAAACAATATGCAAATAATTTTCTTCATGCCAGTTGTTTGCCATTGAAAATGTCACTTGTAAAGCATGAAAAACTGTCCAATGCAATCTTGAATGAAAAAAATACACTTAAAAAATAAGAAAATACACTTGCCCTAAGGTCTTAAATTTTAGAGTATTCCTTGTATCTAACTCAAATGTTTCACTTAGTACAAAGAGGAGCTTTTACATTAAAAAAAGAAAAAAATTAACAACTCATTTTATGAAAAATTTTTGATCATAGGAGAAATAATCTCAAAGGAATAAATATGAATTTGAGAAATTGAAGCTCTTCACTTTCAGAATCTTCCTAAATCTAATGGTTACTGAAAAATTTTTTCTGTAATAAAACTGACTCTGACTCTCTCTCTCTCTCTCTCTCTCTCTCTCTCTCTCTCTCTCTCTCTCTCTCTCTCTCCAAATTTTTATCCATGTCCAAAGCATCTTTCATTTTAAGGGAAATAAGCTTAAGAAACATACCAGTTTCTTTTTTCAATCTGGGAAGTTATATCTGGTTTAGAAAAAGGTATCATATTTCACAAACTTAATAGAAATTCCATGCAGCAGGGAGGGAGGGAGATTATGCCAGAATACAAAGAGGGGAAAATTGCATTTTAGTCAAGAAGAGAAAACATTACCTGTAAACCTAAGAATCTCTAATCTGAACATTTTCAAAGAGCCAGAAGTTTCATCTAAGTTAAAATGAACATAATTTTATCAGAAAAAAGGTGACACTCAAAATCTTCCATTAAAAAAAAAAGAGAAGTAGCAAGTGATGGACAGTAAAGTAAACATTATTGACAAAAGAACATATGGATAGATCACATTGTTTTGATGGACTATGTTTTTAACCTACTTGTCTCTCAACTGTATTTTCCTTGGGTGATTGTTCATTTCTTGCTTACATATTATCTTGTTTTTATCATATTCAAATTAGACTATATTCACATAGCATGGAAGCATAGTGCCAGTTCTATGAAATCATAAATTATAATTGGCATGGACTATTTTATCTCAAGTAAAATTTCATACACTACTCCACCCATATCTCTTGCTAGAGTTTACTAAAATTTATTTTCATGTTTCTCTGAAAATCAATTTGTTCCCTACATCATGAGTAAAAGAATATATCAATTTTTCTTAAAGAATATTTCAAATCATGTAGTTTGAAATGTATTTTAGAAAATACCTTTTTAAGGCTGACTATTTATGGGCACAAGTGGTATGATTAAAAGATTTGGCCATTTGATTCACTGAATCCTATTGATATGTCTTTAAAGTCAATGGGACAATATAGTAGGACTCATCTTCTAGTGCTAAAATTGTAAAGACCTGTTGTTTCTCTATGTAACATTTAAGATTGCCAAATTCCCAGCACACATGTGTACACACACACACACACACACACACACACACACACACACGGTATTTTACAATGGGTGACATTTTTTAGATGGATTCCTACATCTCAGGAAAGATTTGTCACAGTTTCCCACAACAAAGCCTATTTGGTTTGAGCCCACTTCCAGAAGATAAAATTCCACAATAATATCTATTTCATAATTCTAATTTGCTCTTTTTTCTCATTGGATTCCACATTTCCTATCATCCCCATATACTCATGAGTAAATTTCAACCCAGTCTAGCTATGAGCAGCTCCATTTTGTTTCTTGCTACTCTATCTTATCTCATAGTTCTCAGACCTTTACTCTTGTCCATGGTACTGACTTGTCATCATAAATTGGATTGACTCAATAATTCAAACATGTCCCATTTGATTAAATTAGTAGGAATAATCTAAGAATCTCAGGGATTATCTAAGAATCCCCAGTATATGAGTAAATTCTAACTTTATTATATTGAATTTAATGAGTGTATGTTTTTCTCTTCTCATTTTATGTCTTAGCAAATGTATGTATCAGTTTGTAAATAAGGCAAAGTAGGAACCTGACTGTCGGTGATCCATAAGGAGCTGGCGGGAGATTTTTGTTTCAAATACCCCTTCTCATCATGACAGAACAGCCTGAGAAAATGAATAATTTTGATTAATTATAATTTCATAGTAGAGATGGTGATTATATTTTAAAATATACACATGATTTTCTATAGTAGTAAAGAAAGTTATTATGCAGTATTATTTAATAATCAATATTATTACTTAATAATTATCAATATTATCCTTTTCCCCACTTCATCAAATCCCATTGCTCCTGATTTGAATTATTTACCTCCAAGGGGAAAAGTAAAGGTGGGGAGAGCAGGAATCCTGATTGGGGTGGTTCTGTTTCTCCATCCAAGATTAAATGAAGCTATTGAGTCTCCTCAAGCAATTAGCATTCTTTTGTCAGAGAGGATCATAATCAGCCACATTTAAAGACCAGGCTACTTTACTGAGCCACTAATCATAAGGCTTTTCTACTCTCCTAAATATCACTTCCTTTGGAGTCTTAATAAATAAGACCTTTTTAGTCCCATCATGGTCACTGACCTACTAAGCCAGGACAACCCAATTGATTTTATTAATCCTTATATGCATTACTGTTAATAAGCTCACCTTATTTCACCTTAGTGCTTACCTTAGTATTTACCTTAGTTGTGCATTTAGTTGTCATATTAATTATCCCCTATCCAAAATGTTTGGAAGTTATTAAAGCATTGGGATGAGGTCCTGAATGGCTAGGTATAGATGGGCAGAGAGAAACTTGAGCATTGATGGAATTGTTTCCTGGGGAAGACAGGGAAAAGTTTCTGCTAGAGATCAGTTTTGCTGCATGGTTCCACACTCTGTGAAGGTAGTCCAATTAGAAATCCAAATCACACCCTCTAGGAAGTTTGTGGGTAGCCCAGCTACATCCCAGCACTTGCCCTAGGGTTAAATTTTCCCTATAAATCTGTTTATGGCTCATGCCATCTTTGCTGCCCTCCTTTAGGTCAGTCCCACATAACTCTCTCTCTTGTGGTGTCTTTCTCCCTACCCTTTTCCCATACCACATGTTGTTTCTCATTACCCCACTATGACTTATGGTGTCCCTCCTCTCTGGCCCCACTTCTCCTCCTTACACCTAAGGAATCCTTTCAGAGTGCTAAATCTCTTCTAGAATTTAGCTTGCCAGCTAATAGTACACTCCAGTCTTATGAGGTGTTTCCTTTCTTTTGGCTATTTGCAAGTTTCACAAGGTACTTGTTCTTTCCATCATTAATTATGAAAACCTTCTTTGCCATGTGCTCTCCATATTTGCCATTCCCAGTCTCTATTATATATTTTCATTTTTTCTGTATCCTCTTCCTTTGCCAAAAAGAATGGCCATTGTGAATTCTTCCCATGAGCAAACCTAATATTTGGTGTCTACAATGATTACATCATTTAGAGTTACTTCAGCCACATCACTTTACAAGTCAACATGGGAAATTTTATGTAAGTAAAGGCATCTGCTGAGAAAGTCAGAAAAAAAGTTTGGGCTTCATTTTAATGAAAAATGAATATGAAGCTAAGAAGGAAATTAGCATATTTCTTGTTAAATATGCTAAATGGATGCAGAATACATTGCCACAGTTTGCTTTGACTTTGACAGTTTTAGGTACTTTATAGAAACTTAGAACTCTGTAGAAGACCCAAAGAATGTTTCCTAAGCACAAGATGCCTCAAATTGATTCTTCTTAAATATATCTGATAAGAGATGATAACTCACCACTGTCATTTAATCCATAAAACTTTGTTAAGTGCCTACTAAGTGACAGACACTGTTCTAGGGAATAGGGACACAAAAAGAGGCAAAAAGTAGTCTTTGTCCTCAAGAAACTCACAATCTAATTAGGGATATAATAAACACATTCATAAACAAATCATATACAGCATAAAAAAGAAAACAATTAAAGAGGGGAAAAAAACTAGAAATAAGAGGGTTTGGGAAAGACTTTTTATTTAATTGGGACCTAAAAGAAAACCAGAGAAGGTGAAAATGTCCAGCCAAAGGGGACATTCATAGAAGATACCTGCAACTGAGAGATGCAATATCTTCTTTATGGAATAGCAAAGGAGCCAGTGTCATTATACTGAAGAGAATATGATGAGGAGTATGTTGTAAGATGACTGGAAAGGTTTTAAAGGGTGTTGAATGGATTTTGAATTTAATACCAAAGGTTTTGGAAGTCAGTTGACTCAATCAATAGCAAGGTGACATGATCCTACCTGGCCTGGGCTTTAGGAAAATCACTTTGATGAATGAATTACTCATCACATGACACTTCACTGAGTTCTTGGGATACACTAATTTTATGAAAGCTTTCACTGAGTCAAAATCTGCCTCTTTCTAACTTTCATCCTCAGGATTTTTTTTCTGTCAAAAAATTTAATCAAATCTTTCTTCTAAGCCTTCTGCCCTTAAGATTAGTGATCATTAAGTTTTGGTAATTTGTATTCTTTTATTTTATGCATGTGGTGTTAAGGGAAGGATTAGCATCTCAGCAAGTCATCATAGCATTCATCTTGACACTTTCATAACAGGCCGACACAGCATTCCCATAACATCATTGTAATATGAAAGTAATTTATAAAAAGTTTTTCCTTCACTTCTTTCTCTCTCTACAATAATCACAAGTCCTCAAATATTCACCCATGAATTAATAGCGATACGTCATCCACTCTCATCTGTACTGTTCCTGCTATTTCACCATTCAAACAATCACAGAAATCCCATTTCAGCTTACCCCTGTCAAAAAAAGATATACATAAATCAAGTCAGCAGATTTATTTTATAGAATATTAATTCTTCTGCTACAATTCCCAATTCTTTGAATCGCTTTTAAATCTCTAATCCCTTAGGCCCTTCATATTCTTTAATTCTTAGATTATTTTGGTATGTCTTTTTTCTTTATTTTTTAGGATGTCTTTTTTTAATTAATTTTAAAATTATAACATTTTTTACAACATTATCCCTTGTATTCCCTTCTGTTCCGAATTTTCTCCCTACTTCCCTCCAACCCCTCCCCTAGATGGCAGGCATTCCCATACATATTAAATATGTTATAGTATACCCTAGGAACAATATATATGTGCAGAACCAAATTTTGTCGTTGTTGTTGTTGCACAGGAAGAATTGGATTCAAAAGGTAAAAATAACAGTTTACACTAATTTCCCAGTGTTCCTTTTCTGGGTATAGCTGATTCTGTCCATCATTGATCAATTGGAATTGGATTAGCTCTTCTCTATGTTGAAGATATCCACTTCCATCAGAATACATCCTCATACAGTATCATTGTTGAAGTGTATAATGATCTCCTGCTTCTGATCCTTTCAATCAGCATCAGTTGATGTAAGTCTCTCCAAGCCTCTCTGTATTCATCTTGTTTGTCATTTCTTACAGAACAATATATATATTCCATATATTCATATACCATATGAATATATACCAATATCTTCCATAACATTCATATACCATAATTTACCCAACCATTCTCCAATTGATGGACATCTGTTCATTTTCCAGTTTCTAGCCACTACAAAAAGGGCTGCCACAAACATTTTAGCACATACAGGACCCTTTCCCTTCTTTAGTATTTCCTTGGGATATAAGTCCAGTAGTAGCACTGCTGGATCAAAGGGTATGCACATTTGATAACTTTTTGGGCATAATTCCAGATTGCTCTTCAGAATGGTTGGATTCTTTCACAACTCCACCACCAATGCATCAGTGTCCCAGTTTTTCCACATCCCCTCCAACATTCATTGTTATTTGTTCCTGTCATCTTAGCCAATCTGACAGGTGTGTAGTGGTATCTCAGAGTTATCTTAATTTGCATTTCTCTGATCAATAGTGATTTGGAACACTCTTTCATATGAGTGGAAATAGTTTCAATTTCATCATCTGAAAATTGTCTGTTCATATCCTTTGACCATTTATCAATTGGAAAATGGCTTGATTTCTTATAAATTAAAATCAATTCTCTGTATATTTTGGAGATGAAGCCTTTATCAGAACCTTTAACTGTAAAAATGTTTTCCCAATTTGTTACTTCCCTTCTAATCTTGTTTGCATTAGTTTTGTTGGTGCAAAAGCTTTTTAATTTGAGGTAATCAAAATTTTCTATTTTATGATCAATAATAATCTCTAGTTCTCCTTTGGACACAAATTCCTTCCTTCTCCACAAGTCTGAGACGTAAAATGTCCTATGTTCCTCTAATTTATTTATGATTTCGTTCTTTATACCTAAATCTTGGACCCATTTTGATCTTATCTTAGTATGTGGTATTAAATGTGGGTCCATGCCTAGTTTCTACCATACTAATTTCCAGTTTTCCCAGCAGTTTTTGTCAAATAATGAATTCTTATCACAGAAGTTGGGATCTTTGGGTTTGTCAAATACTAGATTGCTATTTTTATTAACTATCTTGCCCTGTGACCCTAACCTATTCCATTGACCAACTAGTCTATTTCTTAGCCAATACCGATGGTTTTGATGACCGCTGTTTTAGAATATAATTCTAGATCAGATACAGCTAGACCACCTTCATTTGATTTTTTTTTATTACTTCCCTTGAAATTCTCAACCTTTTATTCTTCCATATGAATTTTGTTGTTATTTTTTCTAGGTCATTAAAATAGTTTCTTGGGGGTCTGATTGATATAGCACTAAATAAATAGATTCGTTTAGGGAGTATTGTCATCTTAATTATATTCGCTCGGCCTATACGAGAGCACTCGATGTCTTTCCAATTATTTAAATCTGACTTTATTTTTGTGGCAAGTGTTTCGTAATGTTGCTCATATAGTTCCTGACTTTGCTTTGGTAAATATATTCCCAAATATTTTATACTATCGACCGTTATTTTGAATGGAATTTCTCTTTGTATCTCTTGCTGTTGGATTGTGTTAGTAATGTATAAAAATGCTGAGGATTTATGTGGATTTATTTTGTATCCTGCAACTTTGCTAAAGTTCTGAATTATTTCTAATAGCTTTTTAGCAGAGTCTTTGGGGTTCTCTAAGTATAACATCATGTCATCTGCAAAGAGTGATAGTTTGATTTCCTCATTACCTACTCTAATTCCTTAAATCTCTTTCTTGGCTCTCATTGCTGAGGCTAGAGTTTCTAGTACAATGTTGAATAGTAATGGTGATAGTGGGCAACCTTGTTTCACTCCTGATCTTACTGGGAAAGGCTCCAGTTTATCGCCATTACAGATGATGTTTACTGATGGTTTTAAATATATGCTCCTTATTTTAACGAATAGTCCATTTATTCCTATACTCTCAAGTGTTTTTAGTAGGAATGGATGTTGGATTTTATCAAATGCTTTTTCTGCATCTATTAAGATAATCATATGGTTTTTATTAATTTGGTTATTGATATAGTCGATTATGCTAATAGTTTTCCTAATATTGAACCAGCCCTGCATTCCTGTATAAATCCTACTTGGTCATAGTGTATTATCCTGGGGATGATTTTCTGTAGTCTTTTTGCTAATATGTTATTTAAGATTTTAGCATCAATATTCATTATGGAGATTGGTCTATAATTTTCTTTCTCAGTATTCAGCTTACCTGGTTTAGGTATCAGTACCATGTCTGTGTCATAAAAGGAGTTTGGTAGTACTCCTTCAATCCCTATTTTTTCAAATAGTTTATATAGCATTGGGGCTAGTTGTTCTTTAAATGTTTGGTAGAATTTTCATGTAAATCCATCTGGTCCTGGGGATTTTTTCTTAGGGAGTTGGTTAATAGCTTGTTCTATTTCTATTTCTGAGATGGGACTATTTAGACTACTTACTTCTTCCTCTGTTAATCTGGGCAAGCTATATTTTTGAAGGTATTCTTCAATTTCACTTAAGTTATCAAATTTATTGGCATAAAGTTGAGCAAAGTAGCTCCTAACTATTGTTCTAATTTCCTCTTCATTAGTGGTGAGTTCTCCCTTTTCATTTTCAAGACTAACAATTTGCTTTTCCTCTTTCCTTTGTTTAATCAGGTTTACTAAAGGTTTGTCTATTTTGTTGGTTTTTTCGTAGAACCAACTCTTAGTTTTATTAATTAATCCAATAGTTTTTTTGTGTTTTTTTTTAACTTTCAATTTTATTAATCTCACCTTTTATTTTTTGAATTTCAAGTTTTGTGTTTTTTTGGGGGTTTTTAATTTGTTCCTTTTCTAGCAATTTTAGTTGTAAGCCCAATTCGTTGGCCCTCTCTTTCTCTATTTTATGCAAGTAGGCCTGTAGAGATATAAAACTTCCCCTTATTACTGCTTTGGCTGTACCCCACACATTTTGGTATGATGTCTCATTATTGTCATTTTCTTGGGTGAAGTTATTAATTATGTCTATGATTTGCTGTTTTACCCAATCATTCTTTAGTATAAGATCATTTAGTTTCCAATTATTTTTTGTTTTCCCCCCCCTCCCGCTATTAAATGTAATTTTAATTACATTGTGGTCTGAAAAGGATGCATTTACTATTTCTGCCTTACTGCATTTGATTTTGAGGTTTTTATGTCCTAGTATATGATCAATTTTTGTATAGGTTCCATGAACTGCTGAGAAGAAAGTATACTCCTTTCTGTCTCCATTTGGCTTTCACCAAAGATCTATCATATCAAAATAAATGGACAAGAGAAACAATTCGTCTGTTTTGACTGAGGGGAGGGGAGGGAATGGGGCTGGACATTGTTATGGGCTTCCTCGTACAGACTGGCTCTAAGAAAGTGCTGAGTCACTCCGGGTGGGTGGGGGTGGCCCAGTCCTGAGAGACTCTAGTTTTATTCTTTACCTCTGGTGTCTACACCCTCTCTGATGCTCCTGGCTTGCTACTAAGATGGAACATCCACACTGGGGTAAAAGTCTTTTTGCAGAAACAGAAGAGATCCCACCCCTCCCCCTCTGGTCTGAGATGTGTGAGCTGCCTATCTCCCTCAGGCTGCCTGCCCTCAGTCTGCGCCCAGTCTGTTCGACCCTCCCCCCGAAGCAAACACAGACCTTTTCTGGTGAATTTCAAGGATGTCTTCTCTTGGTGATTATTTGTGGGTTTCTTTTCCGGTCAAGCATTAACTCCAAGGCTTGTCATGAAGTAAATTCTGAGAGAAAACGTGGATCTCAAGCAGCTGTCTGCCTCCACTCCGCCATCTTGGCCAGAAGTCTCTTTGTTCTTTATTTGATCCAAAAGGTAAATCTGTTTCATAGTTTAACAACATAATAAGTAGTAAACTTGAGATAACATATGTTTACTTAGTTTTCATAATTATATTTTCTTGTGATAATTCTATTTTAAACAATTAATTGGCTGGTCTTTTTTTTTTTTTTTTTTTTTTTTTCCTTCAGGAATACCTGAAAAGCTTCTCTTTGATGAACATCCATTTTATATCAGTGGTGTCAAGGCTCATGTTTTCATAATACAACATTTTTGTTATAATTTTGATTTTTAGGTCATATTTTCCATTCTTTTTTACGTCATTTGAATATAGAATAATCCTAAAATTATCCAAATTTCTATTCCTTTATTCTGAAAATCTTTCTCAACTTTGCTTGTAAAATTTGTTTCATAATCGAAATTCTTAAATTTAATGACTAGTGTATTGGACATTAAAACATAGTTCGTGTCTCTATTTTTTATATACTGTGATGTCATTAAACTTTTGCATATATATATATATATACATTCTATAATATTAAAGAGTCATCTCATAAAATTTACTACATTATATTTAATCTTTTTAATATTGACTATTTTTTTTTATTTCATTCACTTTCCCTTTGGCTTATATAGAATTCATGTGACTTGTTAATGTTTTCTTTTTCACTTTCCAATTTTCTTCTTCAATATGAGTATTTTGTATTCTAAGTCCATTATTCTCTTCCAGAACTACTGCAACATGTATCTATTTTTCCTGCTCTATTTGTGTTTTATCATTTTTCATTGAGAGCTTTATCCTGTCTATACTAAATTCATTCATAATTTTGTTTAATAATTTCATTTATTTTTAATCATTTTATTTCATTGATTTTACCCCCTAATTTCTGGAGATATAATAAAAGCCTCTTTTTCATAACACAATATTAGTTCATTTTCCTATTTTCCTTTGTGTTATAAAATTTGTCCTAAGGTTTTTGTATTTTGTGGCGTTTTCAAGGTATGAACTATTTTCTTCTTTAGTCTTTATAATCCTTTTTCATTGGTTTATCTCTCTGAAATACACACACACACACACACACACACACACACACACACACACACACACACACAAATTATGTACCTCTCTTTTAAAAAAATCTTTCATTTTGCATTCTCTCCCCTCACTTTTCATTGTAAATCCTACACCCTTTCCCCCATTATCATTCTGTTGTTTCACAGACCCCCAAGCTTAGCAACCTCCTTTTTGTGATGGGGAACATAGTGGTTATCTTTGTCTTAATTGTTGTCCCAGGAGAGTTCCAGGAAGGAAATATTCATCTTAGCTCAATTTCTAGATGTCTTTCATGTCAGATTCCTCTAATTTGTGGCTTCAGATGCCATGGTGTGTCTTTTTTCCTGTTTCTTATAGGGTCTAACAGTTCAGGAAGATTTATTGCTACAGGCAATTCCTGTATCCCTACAATGAGGTACAAGCATATGAACTTGTCTGTGCTCACTGAACTGGTTATGTTCTATTGTTTAGATGAGGATTCCTACATGAGAACTTTTATTACATAAATTATAGTAATTCAATATTTTTTTTCTCCTTGTTTTTTTAGTTATTGTGATAGTTCTACTCTCTAATCTTGTGGGTTTAACTAATATAGCTCCATATCTAATTAACCATCGCTTCCTTTTCAAGTTTAAGGATAGAACACTTGAAGAAAGGAAATATTCAAGTATCCTTTTTTTTTTTGAAAGAATCTCCAGTGTTTTTTTTTCCTCTAAGCTTAAAAAAGGGACAAACACACTGTATTAAAAATCTCCAAATAATCTGATTTCTAAATTCAGATACAATACAAATATCTAACTATTTCAAGGAAAAGTACATTCTTTTGCATAGACATTCTAATTATCTTTGTGGATACAAACCTTTGCATATTTCAGTATTCATACTGTATATTCTTTGGGATTCCCTGGTGCTGAATAATTCATCACCCTCTGATTCACGTGGGGATGAGTTTCTATAAATTTGGCTAGGTTTGCCTTTAGACAACTGTAATATAATCTTTCATTAAGCTTGTGCTCAAATCCTTTCAAATTTTTAAACCTGTTAAAGCTTGCATAGTTTTCAGAAAGCCAGGATTATCTCCCACCTCAATTCCTTTCTCCATACATCAATTTCTTGGAGTCCTTGGGCTCTTAAAGTACTCTTATCAATGCCATGTTCTACCAGAAGCATTTCCTGGTCCAACATCTAGTGACTTCCATATAGCTTGTATATATCTTGTATTTTTAAATGATTCACATTATTTCTCACATGATTATGTAATCTCCTAAAAGGCAGAGGCTGTTGTGTTCTTCTTTTTATGCTTAATCCTTAGAAGAATTCCAAACACATGGCACATATCTGGTAATTCCTTGTGGGTTTATTATTGAGGAGTATAATGATGAGACACCAGAGTGAGACTATGTGTAGTTAAAATCATGACATAAATACAGAAGACAACACAAAGATTCAGGACCAAAACAAATCTTACTCCCTTATTCATAAGTTGTTGTTTTTAATTGACTGTATCAAACTGAATAAACAGCTTAATCATAAATTATAGTTGACTATTCTTCTGGACTAAAAATAGTGGCCCCTCTCCAGTTAATTATTGTCTGTGTTCAAAACTCTCCCAAAGAAGGTTTCTGTTTTTGTTTTTGTTTTGTTTTGTTTTGTTTTGAAAGGAGAGGTTGACATCAACCTGTTATTTAATTGGTGTGAGGAATTCTCATTGAGAAAATGTCTTCTACAAACATAGATCCATATATAATTGGGGACATATAGTTAAGAGATTCCTGGGACACTGAGAGGTAAATTGCCTTGTCCACAATCACATACTCAGTATGTGTCTGAGTCTGGGATATAGTCCCAGGTTTCCCAGACTCCAAAGACAGTATTCTACTCACTAGCTTTGGCAATTTCAATATTCAATTTAATATTTTAAAAGAGATTATATATTTGAACTGAGTTTAGGGCTCACCAATGACCACTGCTTGCAGGATCAGTCAAGTGCCTGACTCCAAATAAGTCATAGTAATCCCTGGCCAGATAAAAGTTATCAGGGTGTCATATTTACGACACAGGCTCTGCCAGTATCCTTCAAATATTGAAGATTCAGAAAAGTCAGGCTCCTAAGGCTTGAAATAATCTGAATGTAGTCACTATTTTGGGGGATATATATATATATATATATGTATATGTATATATATATGTATATGTATATATGTATATGTATATATGTATGTATATATATATATGTATATGTATGTATATGTATATATATGTATGTATATGTATATGCACATGTATATGTATATGTATATGTATATAAATTGCACAAAGTGAGGAAAGAATTGTGTTGTCTCCACTTATTAATTTTCACTTTTCTTGTCTCAGCAAAATATTTACTAAAAAAAGTACACTGGTTTATTCATCTTTAGAAAAAGTGAACAAGATAAGTTATCATTACTGGTTTCCTTATGATGGAAGGGAAGATAGAGGTTTTAATTCTGAATGTCTCCCAGATAGTTATTAGCTCCATTGGTATGAGATGCCATTTGCCAGGGTTTTCTCAAGGTGAAATGTTAAAGAGAGTTAATGAAATCTCCATATTCACAATCAGCTTTCTACTCTCTGTAAAACTGTAATCGTAGCTCTATTTTACTCTCATTCAAATTTCACTTTGTCCTCTAGAAGTTCTGCAGTGGTCTGCTGGGGAGATTTATTACCAGTTTAAAACCTAAATTGATAGATGTAAGATTAGAATTTGTGGGTAGATTGGGGACAATTCAGGTTTCAGGACATAATAAAATTCTATTTAAGAAATCCAATTTATTCGAGGTGCTTATTTTCTTTCTTTAGGAGGGGCAGTAAATAGTTTATATAGATGCTAAACAGCTTTCTTGTATTCAAAATAAGTCGTATTTGTATATAACCTAGTGTTCTAAAGATTATAAAACGTTGGATCACAAAAAATGTAAGATGTTACAATTACTATTATCCTCATTTTGAGATTTTGTAACTTGATCAAGATCACAAAACTAGAAAATATCAGAGGGGATATTTGAACCCAAATGACTTTACTCTAAAGCCAGATGTTTTTCCACTACTTCACAACTGTGGAGAACTGTGGGATCTCTCTTAGACTCCAGACACTTTTCTTTTGAGAAAAATCCCATATCATTTATTAAAGGAAGGGAAGATACCAAAGACTCCTCCAAATATAGTAAAATTTATTCATATATTTTATTTTTAAAAAGGGATTCAAAGCTGCTATCATACTCTCCCTCCATACACACATATATGCATATGTATGCATATATACATATATTTGTATATGTGTGTACAATTTTTATGTGTATATATACATACATGTGAGATATATGGATATATAGATATATAGATATAATATGTATACACACTTGTACACGTATACTAAAAAAAGACAAGAAGAAAAAAAAGGTGCTTCCCAAGAATTCCCAAAAAATTTAAAGAGAAACTTATTATATTCAATAATTATGCTACAAAATGACCCAAAGTACAAGAACATATGGTGTCTTTGTTGATTATTTCAAAACCTTTTATTCACTTCTATATTTGTGGTTAATTCATGTAATGCCAATATAGATACAAGTATATTGAGACTGATAAGGTATTTGATCTCATGGAAAGCTGTTCTCTATTCAAAACATAGAGCCAGCATAATAAAGTAAGTTTCAATTGATACAGAGCTTGACATTTTTCAAGGAAAATGTCTAACTGTATTATGTCTCTTTCTACCCTAAAATCCAGTAACCTTCCTCCTAGATAGTAGTAATAATTGTTATGAAATTAAAGAAGCAAAACATCCTATTAATCACTTCTTTCAAATATCAAGCTCGTATTTCTATCAAAAAAACACATTAAAAAGCCATTTAATCTTATAGAATAATCCTCCAGTAGTATCAAAATTTCACTTGGGCTTAATATGCACAAATTCTTAATATATTCCAAGGTGAGACTGAAACTGAAGGCTTCAAATTTCAATTTAAAAATCACATTGACTCAATGGAGTAAAGGTAGTATTTACACATACTTGTGTCTCCTGCAGGGAATATATATATATATATAAATATGTGTGTGTGTGTGTGTGTATATATATATATATATATATATATATATATATATATATATATATATATATGTGTGTGTGTGTGTGTGTGTATATATATATATATGTGTGTGTGTATATATATATGTGTGTGTATATATATATATATATGCAGGAATATATATATTATATATATATGTAAATATATATTTAAAATAAAAAAGATTGAGGCTAAAAATGTGAAAATTACTGGAACCCTAAAATCAAATCTGAATAGAAAGATAACCAAATCAATTCATGTCTAATCAAAATTGATAGTAGTGTGCTTTTTCAGAACTATAAAATGGTAACATAACAGAACTATAAAGAACTATCCTAATAAAATCCTGTACAATATTAATGAAACTCAAAATCTCTTATCCAAAAGCAGCTAGAGAAAAATGAATGCTTTCCCATCAAAAAGAAGAAAGATTGACTGAAATTTTTAGACTATGTGATCAACAGGTACAAAAAACCATAGAAATACTTTTGTAACAAGCCTCCATCCTTTCACCAGGCAATAAAAAAGATGACAATAATACTAAACATTAAATTTATTGAATGTCACCAAAAAAGGCTTACTTCCAGGTGGAATTTAAGAAACATTGAAGATTTAAGATGGGAGTCAAAAGATTTCCTTAAGAAATCTCTCCACGAACTGAGTCAATAATATGTCAAGACAGAAGCATCCAATAATCAACTGATTCTTGCATATTTATTTATGGAAACAGAATTCAGGATCAGTTTATTACTACCATAAATTATAGAATTGTAACTAAGGAGCACAGACTTATTAAGTAGTGTAAACTAATATATAATATCCACAAAATACTTAGTAAGGTGTGAATAGGTACTCTGCATTAGAAACTCACTATTTTTCATCAGCTGACAGATGGAAATTTCCCATAAAACAAATTCAGATCTCAAAACATTCTGTAAGCCTCAATCCATAAATTATGCTGAAACTTAAATATTATTATAAACTGATTTTTTGCCTAAAATTATCTGGAAAATGTCTGCATTCAGAGAAAGAACTGATAAATAGAAGTTTGTATAGAATGATTTCACATATATACATATAGATATAGATATATAGATATCTGTATATGTGTGTGTATACAAACATACAAATCTGTGTCTAATGGTAGCTGTTTCTAGGTGGTAGCAGAGGAGAAGAAAAAAAAAGAATATAACTTACATAACTTGCTTGTATATTTAAGAGGAATTCCACTATTTTCTAGAAATGCTTCTTTTATTTCTTAAATAAAATAAAAATTTTAAAAATAGATTCATGAAAATCCCAAAGCAACATTTTGATAGAAGTTTTCATCCTAAATAGTACATATTCTCTAAACCATATGGGAACAAAGGCTATTAAAACATAGAGACCTAGTGTAAGAATTCAAAGCAAGATGAACAAGATGAGGAACATACTCTACCTGTTTTTGATCCTGATATTGGAGTTGTCCCAAAGAGGCTTTCAACGTTCCTGCAGAAGAGAAATTACCATACCATTACCTTTTAATAAGTGTTTAAAAGTGATTTAATAATCTTGCAACTGTCCATACTGCAATAAACATAAAGGAGTGATAGCATAATGACTTGTCCCAATGTTAAGTGCTCTCTGAACTCAAACTAAAATGAGAGGGAGGAGACAATAATCATAATAACAGCCATGTCTATATTTCTCTAAAAATGGCAAATCAGTTTCCAAAGCTTTATTTTACTATTACTGCAATAATTGAATAGGTACTACCATTACCATTTTTTTCCATTGTGGAAACTGAAGCTAATGGAAATTAAATTACTTGGTTAGGATCACAAACTTATTAAATACCCAGTAATATAAGATATTAACCCAGACTTCATTTCACACCAAAACATTTAATATGTTTAAGTTATCATATCTTGGAGTCATGTCACTCCAATTCAAAATATCTAATTGAGAATCCTTCTGCAATTCTTTTAATGCAGAACAAAATGTTCGCAAATCATCAAAATAGATACTTAAGGAGTTTTGGGATTAGTTAGTCTTTTTCTTTAACAAAATGTTTACACATCACCAAAATAGATATATAAGGAATACTTGGATTGTTTAGTCTTTGTAAAATTTCTGTTTTCCTAAGAAAAAATTTCAACTTACAAAAAAGTCTATTTTTAGAAGTATAAAATCTTTCAGTTTTGTCCCCTTGGTTTTCAAGTGCCAGAGGTGCAAAAAAATACCAGGGAGGGAAGGAGAAGACATTTTTTATTCAACTCTGATTAAATTATATTAATATATCCTGTACTAATATGAAATAAATACTCTTTTCTTCTATGATTCTATAGGGAAAGGGATAACTAGACTATAGACTAGAGAGAGCACTGGTACTGGATTAGGAGGACTTGAATCAAATGAAGCCTCAAAGTTACTTAACCCTGTTTGTCTCAGTTCCTTTGTAAAACAAATTGGAGAAAGAAATGGTAAACCATTGCAATCCCAAGTGGGATATAACTGAAGTAACTTAACAACCACAAGGATCACGAAATTCAAAGATTCAGGTGCTTTCCTTAATTATATAAAGCGTAAGCCAACCATGCCTCCTTCTCTCCCTGAAAGATTCTTTTTTAATGAATTTTGGGCAAAGGAGAAGAAAAGGAAAGGAGTGAGAGAAGGCAATGATTATATAGAGTCTATTGTGGGCCATGCACTGTTAAGTGCTTTTTACAGATATTAGCTCAGTGCATTGTCACAATAATACTATAAGATGGGTGCAGTTATTATCCACATTTATAGTCAATGAAACTTTGGCAAATAGAGACTAAGTGACATCTATAGGAAGCTTATCTATAGGAAGACAAAGTTCAGGGCTATTTCTTAGAAAACTTAGGAAAAATAACAGTAATAGTTTTCCTTGAAAGATATAATCTTTTGAATAAGGTGAATTTTAGCCTCTATTATAGAATGAAACGATGGTTAAGAGATACATAAGTTATCATGGGCAATCAAAAAGGCTCCGTAGTACAAAATTTCTTGTGATTTTTGAAGAAGCAAATATAATAGATTCTACAAACTATGTAAGAGTCAATGAGCTTAAATTCTGTCTTAATAGAAGGAGTTGAATAGGCTAGATGGTGTAGAGAACAGAATTCTGGAATTACAGTTCACAAAACCTAGATTCAAATCATTCATAAAATGCTTACTAGCTGAATGATCATGGACGAGTTATTTAATCTCTTTAGAGCTTCATTTCTACAAAATGAAAGCGTTGGGCTAAGTAGTCTCTGAAGTCCATTGTATCTGTACCTTTATCATTTTTCTTGAGTTTTCCCCTTAACCCTATTATTTATTGTGTTATTTCCATCATATCCAAGTCTTTTTTTTTTTTTTTTGCTTTGTATTTTTTTATTTGTAAAATTTTTGACGGTACATATACATGAGTAATTTTTTATAACATTATCCCTTGTATTCATTTTTCCAAATTTTCCCCTCCCTCCCTCCACTCTCTCCCCCCGATGACAGGCAATCCCATACATTTTACATCTGTTACAATATAACCTAGATACAAGATATGTGTGTAAATCCCATTTTCTTGTTGCACGTTAAGTATTAGATTCCGAAGGTATAAGTAACCTGGGTAGATAGACAGTAGTGCTAACAATTTACATTCACTTCCCAGTGTTCCTTCTCTGGGTGCAGTTGTTTCTGTCCATCATTGATCAACTGGAAGTAAGTTGGATCTTCTTCATGTCGAAGATATCCACTTCCATCAGAATACATCTTCATACAACATTGAAGTGTACAGCGATCTTCTGGTTCTATTCATATATCCAAGTCTTCATGTCTCTATTTGAGGTTTTCACTTCCTACTACCACTCATTTTCCAGACTGAAACGGAGGCGAATGGTTAAATGAGCTAATAAGTTTCTGAGGCTGGATTTGAAAGTTCATAAGTCTTTCTAACTTTTCAGGCTCAGATCCTATCCACTTTGCCACTGTGCTACCCAATCTCATTAAAAAGCTATAAAGCATATCTCCAGACCCTACCTCTAAAGCCCTTTGTATAGCCACTAAAAAATAATTTGTCTTACAGTGTAACATTAGAAATACATTGGGTGACTTTATTCTATTAAAGTATTTGATTTTTACTTTAATTATTGTCCCAGAGTCTTAGTTATCTGCACAAAACTGACTCCCACCAATATTTTCTATAATTTTCTTTTTTTGTTCTATTCTTTCTCCTTCAGTTTTTGAGACAATGACCTTGACATTTGACATTGTTTCTTTTAATCATTCAGCAAAGAGAGATCTCAAAGTGACATGATTCTGACACAGGCTGCTCATCCAGTTACCTGTGTGACTAAATTACACCCTTAGGATCTCCTCTGCTTTTGAATCAATAGATTCTGCGTGGGCAGTAAAAGTTATTCCTGCTGTAGGCAACTCCAGTCTTCCAAACTGCCATTAATAAAACTGTTTCTTCCCCCTCAGACTGTTCTAAACAAAATGAAAGATTTGTGTCTTTCTGAACATTCTCAACCAACGAATAGAACACCATGCTATCTCTTCATAACCAGCTTATTCTGTTATTACTCCAACAGCAAAGACTAGCAACATATGATAGCTTCATCATGATACTCAATCTGAATGATACAAATTTGAAAATAAATTTGATTAGAGAAGTCT
Source organism: Sminthopsis crassicaudata (assembly GCF_048593235.1). Classification (NCBI taxonomy): domain Eukaryota; kingdom Metazoa; phylum Chordata; class Mammalia; order Dasyuromorphia; family Dasyuridae; genus Sminthopsis; species Sminthopsis crassicaudata. The sequence continues at coordinate 19,629,311 of NC_133619.1, read as the reverse complement.
CTGCTAAGGTCTTTCTGGTGATTCTACTCACTGCATGGAAGTAGCTTTGAATCTCTGGTGTCTAGCAAAGGTTTTAGTTTGGTCTCAGGTATGGATGGTGTAATGGTGATACAATAGCCTATCTCCAAAGAGTTCCATTGCTCGTCTAATCAAAGGGTGATGAATTTGAAAGCCACAATTACCTTGAAAACCAACTATTTTGTAATTTAGAGTGGAGAATTACCTTAGAATTCATCTGATCTAATCTGTTTGCAGATGGACATTCATTATACAAATATTTTCTCAGTTATCATGGGGTATTTGAAATATATTTACAATGAATTTCCAAAAATGGTGGCTTCTTGACTATGGAAACTTATTTTTTTTGGAATTTTTTTTATTTAAAGCTTTTTAATTTTCAAAAGCTATACATGGAAAAATTTTCAACATTAACTCGGCAAAACCTTGTTTTCCAATTAACGGCCTTCCCCCTGCCCCTTCCCTTAGGCAACAAGTAATCTAATATACGTAAAACATGGTAAAAATATATGAGGATTTTTTTTGGAATTTTTTTCTTTAAGCTTTTTAATTTTTAAAAGGATATGTTTGTGGGAATTACTTCTATCAATGTAAAGTACTACTCAATTAGTAGCTTCAAAGCTTAGTTTCTTTATCTACAAAATGAAATTTTTGAACTATACACATGTATATGTGCATGCACATACATACATGTGTGTATGACACATATTCTTTGTATGTTTATGATATATATATATATATGTGTGTATATATATATGTATATACATATACATATATATGTGTGTGTGTATATATGTATATATATACATATATATATACTATAATTGTATGTATAAAATTATTTATATCTAGGCAGATAGGTGGATAGATATTAATACATAACGTGTATATATTAAGATTATTTATATCCACACAGATGTATGTAGATATTAATAAATAATAGTAATTACATACATGTGTGTGCATGCTGAAAAATATTGAATATTTTTATTTTTTATTTTTACCTCTAACTTTCTATTCAGAAGATGGAAAATTGCTTTTGAGAGAGTATTAACTTTCAATTTTCTTCAACAAGCAACCATTCAGCTCATATCTAAAATAGAACTACCTAAAGCAAGAAACTTTATATCTATAAAATTAAATTTGGTGAAACTATGGCATTCCAGGAGGTGCACTTAGGGAAACATGAGCAGTTTTGATTGATGATTACAGTGGAGAACACACAACTTTTATTTTCTGACAGCCTTTTTACCATGATTAGATCGAGGAAAGCTATGACTACCTAGCCACATTTTCTTGAATTGTTCTTTTTTATGTTTGGTCGGTTTGGGGTTTGTTTGATTGCTTAGAGCTTTGGACTTTTCGTGGAAGCCTAAACTGTTGACAATAATATGCCTCTCTATGTCAAGATCTTTTAAATTTCTTATACATTATATATTAATGTATAAATATTTTATTCTCAGATTTTCATTTAATTGCAAATATCCTTATTCAGTTTTCAATATGTCATTTAGTTTTCTTGTTATTATTTTCATTATTAGGACAAGAAACGTAATGAGGACAAACTGTTTTTTTTTTTTTTTTTGGGGGGAAGGATGTTTGTTTTTGCTTTTATTAAACAGTTTAAATAGAAATAAGAATATTAATCTGGAGTAGTAATGACCCTTTTTGTGATCAATGATTTATAATTTTTAGAAGGGGAGAATGTTATAAATCTCATTTGAAAAAGCACTATGCAGACTCAAGGATGTTTTCACCAACCTCGTATTATCCTGTTACAGTTGTTAGCCATTGCAGAAAATCATTCTTCTTGCCAAAATTTGTGACTTAAAAGAAATATTCATCAGAATTGCTGCACTTATCTGGTAAAATGATCCAGCACATAATAATTAGCCTCCGTTTTGCTCATATTGTCAAATGTCTTGAAAACATATGAAGTGACCTGGAGAACTAAAGAACTTTAAAAGCAGTTCTGTTGAATTGTTTACCTCAAATGAAGTGTTTTTATGCAGAATATGGTATTAATTAATGATCTCAAGAGATTATCAGTATTATGGAAAGATTTCATTTTGCATCCTCACTATTGTGCTTTGAGGAATTCCATAGAAATATGATTTTTGGAAGTAGATCTTTTAAATGCATCCCTGATTCCATCCACTTTTTAAATTCCTACTGAAAAGCTAAATACTTATCCACTATCTGCTAGGTAACAAGTATTATGCAAAGACAAAATGCAAAATTCTCACTGCCTTAGAGTAGTATCTATTTCACTGGAAATCTTCAACATAAACACAAATAAGTAAGTGCAGATAGGAAGAAACCAGTAAGAATTAGAGGATGGGGAAAACTGATGTGAAAGATTGCTTGCTTAATTAAGCATTACAAGAAGTTTGGACATGAGCAGGGCAAATAGGGCCCAAAAAGGCTTTTGACTAAATATACTCACAGATATACATCCATATAGCAGATATTTCTTCTAGTTCAATATTTTAACTTTTAAAAGAATTAAGATTCAAACATGTGGATTTTATTAATGTCCTTAGATTTCTTGAATTTGATCAATCACCCACATTTTAGAAATTATGATCATGATCATTTGCTAATATTAATTACTTTTGCCAGTGATTAGAAATATCAGATTGCTAATGTTCAAACTTCAGATTCTCATCTTTAGGAGTACAACAGAGAAATCCTAATACAGTATTGTAATATATCACTTCATTTAATGAATCTTGAAAAGGAACTTTGATGCTAGACTTATTTTCTAATCCAGCATGATATGAACTTTTAGATATATTTTTCCAGAACTTTTTTAGGATAAATTTCAATATCCACTTTCAGACACCATTTTTAAAGTTACCAATATGCTACTTGTTTGATTAGCATGCAAATGAATATTCCTAATTAAAACATATAATTTATCAGGCTAATTCCTCCAGAATTCAAGTATGAGTCATCATAGTCTGGTGCCTTTACAGCTTCCAAAGAGTGATTTCCATAACAGAGATGAATCATTGTGAAGTAATGCTTTCTGTCCTTTAAAAACCAATATCGGAAAATTGATCTTTTCTTTCCCTTTCCGTATCCTTCCTTCTTTCCTTTCTTCTTCCTTCCTTCATCCATTCCTCCCTTTCTCCTTTCCTTCCTTTCTCCTTTCCTCCCCCTTTTCTTCCTTTCTCTGTTCCTCCATCCCTTTCTCCATCCCTTCCTTCCTCCTTTTATTCCTCCCTCCCTTCATTTTTCTTTTCTCTTCCTTCTTTCCTTCCTCCCTCCTTTCATTCTTCCCTTTCTCCTTTATTCCACCCCTCCCTTCCTTTCTTTCTTCTTCCCTCCCTTCCATCTTTCTTCCCTTCCTTGATCCCTCTCTTTTCCTTCCTCCATTCCTTTCTTTCCTTCCTTCTTTCAATCCATGCTTCCTTGCTTCCTTCTCTCACATAATTGTCCAGAAAACCTTAGTAGGAATTAATCTTAATCTTTGTAGAAAAAGAACATAGTTATAATCATATTAAGGAAAATTAATTTGGTCTAGAAAACTTAGAGGGATGTTAATAAATGGAAGAAAATCTTTATCCTTTGGTAAATGTGAACATAAGGAAATTTTTCATAAATTATGTGTGCTATTCACCTCACTTTCATGACAAAATTTCATCTCCCTGTGATTAATATTCATTCATACTGTATTTTATTTTGCAGAATAATGTAGAGGGATAAAAATTATGAAAATTCAAGTTCTTGGATGAAGAATTAGCGTAGAATCAAAAGCACTCTTTGTGGACAATCAAGATTCACTGCCATATTTCCTGCATGTAGTACAATATCTTTATGACTGCTTAGTTGCTTCCTAATATTCAACCATCTTGGAATGCATCTCACATACGTACACACACACACACACACACACACACACACACACACACACACACACGCACACACACGTTTGATGTTTTATAGTCTATCAACAAAAAAAGGAATTTCTTTTGGATGGAAAATAGAGATGACAGGAAACATAGTATATTGAATACAGTTCTGATTTAAGAATCAGAAATACCAGTGCCAAAATTTTGCCTTGGATGTTTACCAGTTGTTACATGACCTTGAACAATTAACTTTTATGAATAAATTTATATTAAAAATTGAAATATAAATAAATTAAATTGGAGGATTTGGTCAACAATTAGCTACCTGTGCATCATTAAGTCTTGTACGTGATGAATATTCTTTTCCTTCGAGGCAATATGCAACAAAGTAATGAATCTTATGTGAGAGAGATAGATGAATGAATGAATAAACTTGGGTAACTAGAAGTATTGTATTTTCTAATTCATTATCTTACTTTCTGCTTCTTTTCTCCATCTCTTTCATCATATAACTATCAAAACAACTCATTTTATCATATCACTTCTCTATGAGTCTTTTCAGTGGCTCTACTCTAAAATATAAATTCCTCATATAAGCATACATTATATATATATATATATGTATGTATGTATGTGCATTAACTGGATCTAAAAGAAATATAGGGGCCGCTAGATGGCACAGTGGATAGAGCATCAGCCCTGAAATCAGGAGAACCTGAGTTCAAATCTCACCTCAGACATGTAATACTTCCTAGGTGTGTAACCCTGGGCAAGTCATTTCACCTCAATTGCTTCAGAAAAAAAAAATCAAGAATAAAGAATAAAAGAAAAAAAAGAATAAAGAAAAGAAAAAAGAATAACATAAAATATGAACAAAATAAAATATCACATATCATTCTATCACTGTTCTTAGGCTATATAGGTTATTGAAATTGAGATGCACCCTGAAGTTATCAGACCAAACTTGCTAATTTATTTAATGGATCAGGTTCCAAAGCCCAGAGTGCCCTCACCCTTGGCAAGTAACCAAAAGTACTTTTCGTATTTAGTGAAATGATAAGAATTCTCTAAGGAACCAAGAAGAACTAATAAGTAAAAACTCATTTCTTTTCTCATAGAACTCATTAAGAATATCTGTCTAAAGTTTTAAAAATAAATCTATGTATATTACATGCCAGCTCATATTTGCACATCCCTAAAATTTAAATCACATCATTGTCCTTAGTATTCCTTAGAGATCTCCTCGATTTATGTTTAAGCATTTGCAGTAATGGATACAATACAAATGGCTTTAATATTAACATGATTAGAAACACACAAAAATGGGTAGTTTTAATTGTAAAGCTATTTTTTGTCACATGGACAGCAAATGTGGGACAAGGATGTGTCTGATGTCAGACTTCTGAGAGGCTTCAGGGTGCAACAAATAGAGGTCCAAACAGCCAAAAGGAAAAGCTGTACCTCTAACATATATTAATTGACCATGGAAATGAATTGAAATAAATATAAATCCTTTGATTTCAAATATTTAGTTTTGTAATTGTATGGCGTGATAGACATGGACAGACAGCAGTTTATATGAAAATAATTTGTTTTTGTTTTTGGTTGGTTGGTTTTAGCAGACTAAAAATTCATTATTGGTTGATAAAACAATAACATGACATCCTAAAATGGGGATATAATCTTCAACTGTGTTGAGAGGCATAGTGTCCAAAACCTGAAATATACCTGTCCCCTCTACTCTATCCTCTTCAGATTAAATATGGATTCTTGTTCTAGGAGCAACATTTTAGGGGGTACATTGTCAAATTAAAACATTTCAAAGGTGAGCTACAAGGCTGGTGAGAGGACATAAGTCCTTAACATGTAAGAATTTGTTGAAAGAATTGAATGTATTGAGCCTAGACAATAAAAAAATTAAATTAAAAAAAAAAACTTGGGGAAGATTGCATTTGTCTTCAATTACTTCAGAGCTGCCATATGGGGAAAAGTATTAGATGATTTTCTTTGAACTCTAAGGGAAGAATTAGGAATCTTGGATGGAACCTACACAGAGGCCAACATAGGATTGTTTTTCACTAAGGGCATATGAATGAGAAAGGGAACAGTCTGCACTGGAACGTGAGATAGTTTCCTATTACTGAAAGTCACCGGGTGAAAGTGGGTTGGCACATTTGGAAATGCTGTAGAAAAGATTCTTGGCCAGATGTAGGCCCTCCTGTTTGATCTCTGAAGACCTTCCAAGTAGGGCATGTTGTCAGGTTGTGATAGGGAGCTTCAGAAAAAGAAATAATGTATAAATCACGTGAAGAAAAATGTATGTAGTACTTGCCTTCACTGTTTTAAGATCACATTGGGAATAAGAGGGGAGTTAGATTGGCAAGATAATGGAATGCCTTGGAAAATTAGGTGGGAGAAAGTGAGTTTAATGATCTAAGCTTTGTATATTGTGGCTCATAACTTCATAAAGGGTTTTGTCACTAAATGTGGGGATCACAAGATTGTCATATATTATCAATAAATGATTGAGTTATATATCTATATCTAGGATCATGTAAAAATTTCTTGGGCAAAAAAGTCGAAAGTGGGAAGAGTTTATGAAGTTTATTGTAGGCAATAGGGTTTTTGAGAAGGGTTTTCAACTGGTGAAAGTGGTTTACAGTAATCAACCTGACTGAGGTCACACTTAAACAGTATAAGTTGCAGCACAGTGACTGATTTTCTTTGGTAGAAAGAGATTTCTAAGTGATTATTCCCTACACTAATCAAATCACAGATGTGGCTAAAAAAGAGGAAAACAATTAAGTGAAAAATATTAAAATACAGAGAATATAATGGGAGAGGAAATAAAATGAAGGAAAATAGCTAGCTAGATGAATATAAATTCAATCTCAACCTTTACTAGCAAGTGCTTAAGCTATTTGTTAAACATTTTAAAGGTGAGCTGGAAGGCTGGTAAGGGGACACTTCCATTGATTTAATACGGTGCCACCTTTGCATCCTATGTAGCTCGTCTGTGTCCTTCCATATAACTGCCACAGGTAATACAACATAAGTTTTGAGGAGCTCCCCACGGGTCATTTGCTATTTCATTGTATTGATATAGCACATAATGGCCAACTATCATTCTTCATTTTCCCCTACTTGAAGGACCTATATCCCTTTCTGTTCTTTCATCACTTTATTGGTACCCTCTATATACTTTCTTGTATGTAATTCTATTCTTGTATTGTATTGTATGTAATTCTAATATTGTGCAGTTTATATTTAGCATATTTTTCTACTCTAGCCTGTAGTATTCATTTTATTTTTTTAAATGCATTCTTCTATGACTTACAGCCAAACCACATTCTTGATCCCTAATTTGTGCTAGTTTTGAGTACTATTATTAATGATTCCTCATCAGTATACTCAGTGTTAGAAATTCTTTTATTCTTTCTGTAGGCATGGGGGATATGAATGCTATTTCATTTCCCACAAAATATCTTACAAGTAAAAAGAGGTGGACATTGGGGAAAAAAAGGATTTAGGTTTATATTAGAGGAAAATATGTATAATCAAGGTATTTTACCTAGAACTGACTATCCCAAGCAATATGATTCTTTATTCTACGTATAATTTTTAAAAATCAACATATGGTGAATTTGCTAAAGTTCTTGTCTGAATGCCTAAGTCTCTCCTCACTCACTTTTAATGTTTTCTAATGATAGAACTAAAATTATGTGCTGTACATTTTGACAAGAGACCCTAACCAGACATGGATTCAAATTTTACTCATAAAACTTGTTGTATATTTGATTCTCAGTAAACTACCTGATATCAATGAACCTCAGAAATCCTAGAAAGATCATATTTATTGAGGAAATGTTAGGTCTTTGGTGAATCCTGTTGCCAATAATCCCAGAAACTATGAAATTTATTACAATCCTTAAAATTAAAAAAAAGCTTTTACAATTTCCCCTTTGCAAACCACCCTTCTTAGGTTCTAATATAGATGAATATATATATATATATATATATATATATATATATGGATATATATATATATGGATATATGGAGATATATATATATATATCCATATACATTTTTTCTTTATAAAAAAGAATTGCAGAAGGTTCCTTTAGTGTCATTTTATAAACCTTCATAAAGATTTACTGATATATATATACATATATATATATATCTCCATATGTGTATATTTTACACACACACACACACACACACACACACACACACACACATACATAAAGTCTAAAAATCAGGGAACTTTAACTAATATACTAAAATATCCTTACTTGTTTGTTGCTGAAGAGCATGGATATATCCTATATTTTTCACAATGTTTAAAATAAAATGAGGAGGGGAATAATTGTTTACTCTTTGATTTATTTGTTTCTCCATTTTTTTTGTTTTCCTTATTCTTATACAGACCTCTGACATTCTCTAAGAAGATCCAAGTGAGAAAATATCTTCCGTTAATGAAGAAATTCAGATCTCTAATGTTTCTTCAATATATAATCTTAGAGGATTACTTGGGGCAAATGAGTTGGGGTAAATGCCTTTCAGAAATTGAATGAATGGACTTCCTTACCCTAAAGTTTTAGCCATTAAGCTAGACTGAGTCTTATCTCATGCTAGATATTTGGAGTAAGGAACGTAACTTTACACTCCATAACCAAAAGAATATTATTTCAAAATTATAATTTGATATAATCCATTATTTCCAATTTGGACATGATTGATTGAATTATATGCTGGTTTTCTTGGCAAAGATAATGAAGCGATTTGTCATTTCTTTCTCTGACTCAGAAAACTGAGGCAAACAGGGTTAAGTAAATTTCCCACATATCTAATAAGTTTCTGAGGTCAGATTTGAATTTAGGAAGATAAGTATTCCTGACTCTAGGCCCAGCATTCTATCCACCATGTTAGCTAATTAGCCAAATGGATTATACATAAGTATGTAATTTCAATATAATAAAACAAAACTTCACTTAGAGATAACTTATTTCCTAGTTTATTCCCATCACAGTGTGACAACTATCACAACAATAATTAATATACTCAAACGAGTCCGTGATGTCATCACAACAAATGAGCCATTCAGTGATATAACTTTCAGCCACTCTTATCCATCTTGCCCATAACCTCATTTGCTCCTACGTTGTGAAGATATCTTTAGAGCACCGAGACTGTCCTCCCCTGCTCTTGTGCTATAACTCTTGAATCTTTCCTTTGTGTCTCCCTGACATTTTTTTTACTGCTGCTCTTCTTTAAATTATCTTCTTTGTTATATTTTATACATTGTACACTTTCACCGTGCACCTCAATATTGTCCCCATGAAACAAAAAGCATTAATAATTCATGAAGATTTGGAAATATAAATTTTACTGTAAAACTGTCGCCTACACAAAAACACACTGGTCTGTGGAAAGAAGCTAACACTTCTTAGGTATTTTTAAGATGATCCCAGCTGTTCCCCAGTTTAAGTAGCCATGACAACAATATTAAGATATTGAGGAAGCAACCTGAAATAACAGAAAGCATCTTTTGTGAATGACCTCTACCTCTAGTTAACTGATGAGATAATTGGAGTAAGAGGTATCTAGAAGAGACCAGGTTACCTAACTACACATTTAAATATTTGGTATCAAAATTTTTTTCTGAACCTGGTCGTCTTTTATCATTATTTTATGATTACAAAGACTTGATCATAATAAATAGAATCTCTAGACCTTTCTCCTTTAAATGGACTTAGCATTTCTGCTTAGAATGGAGATATGAAATTAAGAAGCAAATTAACAATGATGCAAAAAATTTTATCATAGATTATAAACGCAATTTTAAAACAATTCCCTTTAAAATTTCTAAAACAGGTAGATAATAGGGAAATGGAAAGGGAAATAGCAAATTATCCAATAGCTTTGCCAAAAAACCTTAGGGACAGTTTTGGACTGATATGGTTTGTGGGTCATGAAGAGTCAGACATGACTGAATGACTGAACAACGAAGACAATGAAAAGTTGCAGAGAGGGAACAATAATTCAGAGTGACTCTTGCAAGTAAGAGATGATGACTATCTTGGGCAAAAATGTTTACTTAGGAAATGTTATTTGTCATCATAGACTTTCCAGTGTCTCATTTATATTTTCTCTGATATATGTCAATTTATTACTGTATGGAGGTAGGGAAAGGAGGAATGAACTGTGATTAAATCAATAAGAGCAATTGCCATGTTAAAAACTCCCACCAATCAAAGTGAGATTTTAGGGATTTCCTAGGATAGTGAGCAGTCAAATCACAAATAATAGGCATCCACACCATGGCTTGAAACTCTAAATCAATTTACAATTTTTAGGAATAGGAAGTTCAAATGATTAAATATGCAAACCTATTTTTTTTTACATTTCTAGATTTTATAAATGGGGGAAGGGTAATAGGGATAATCAGAATTTTAATTGTCTTTTGAAAAAAGCCATACTTTATGTTCAGGACATGATTTCTTTTTCAAGTTCCCCAATAAAGTTTTTGGTCAAAGGGGCCATTTTGTCTTCCTGATAGCTATATGACAAGGAAAGGAAGTAGAATTACAGCTCAATGCCCTACAAAGTCTTGAGACATTGAGGAGATAAAAATATGGCAAAGTGGTGTCCATGAAGCTTGAAATGAAATATAAGTGAAGCAAAATTTGAATTCAACATCAAAGGGAATTTTTTTTCTTTTTAAAAATATTCTAAACTTAGTAAATATCAATTAAAACACTTATCTATACAAAATTAACAGTAAAAAAGATTCATAAAATCACAAACTATCATTTATGGGTGATTTTCAAATATGGTTTTCTTCTTGAAGAAGACAATTAAAAATGGAAAATCTAGCTTCCTTCTTAATTCTTTGCTTTCTGTGTTTATGCATGTGTATATTCACATAAATTAGACAAATAGGATTTTATTGGTAACATATTTTGTTGTACTTATATATGCATGTTTAACATAATTTTAGCCAAGGTAGAACTTGTTCTAGCTTAGCTTTTTTTTACTCTAGGCATCTTCGTAGGGAATTTCACATATTTCTTTGTATTCTTCATATTAATGCTTACTACATAATATATGCTTGATAAATTTCAAAGGATTCATATTTGCCATTGTTTATGTATGGAATAATAGCATTATGTTATTGTCACATGACAAAGAAAGTTTTTGGAGAGAAAGTATTGCGCATTATCGAAGATTTGCAAAGATATTCAATAAAAAGAAAAGGTTTTCTAGCTTGTTTGCTCTCTTGCCTCTCTATTTATTATAGTCTTAGAAAAGATAGTGGGAATCTTAAAGACATTGTTGAAAAGTCAGAAAATAGGAAGTATCTTGTTCCTCCATAGCTTCCCAGCATGGGATGCATTTTGATATACCTGAGAAGTCATCAGTTGTTCAGTCTTGGACAAAGCCTGAGGGCATCAAACAGGGCAGGCAGTGAGGGCAGCAGAACAACTATTTATCCCTCCCCATTTCTTAGTCCATGGTGGTGTGTACTTTTAAACAGCAACAGATTCTATAGTGTCAGCGGCATTTCTAGCACCCACATTCACACACACACACACACACACACACACACACACACACACACACACACACAAATTCCCTCTACGAGGACAGGAAATTTCATGATTTAAATGAAAAGACTTGTGGTGAAAAATATAACTTGGATCCATAATAAAATAACCAATATAACCCATAATGAAATAACAAAAGAAAGTAGGAAAGCAACAACAATTATTGTTGTAGTAGGAGCAATATGTGTTTTCATGTGGCTCAATTAATAATTCAAAAAATTAATAGAACATTTGACTTCGTTGCTGTCTGAGGAATAAGATATTCCACCTGGGAAGAATTATCGTCTTAGGTGTTATTTGAACTCTCGGTCCTCTGAGAAAAGACACTTTCCTTACTTAGAGTAGCTGAGTATCTTGATGACTGGAAAGGTGCCTTCTGAGTTAACATCTTTTTAAAAATTAATTCATCTTTTATCAGTAAAATTGTTGATGTTGTATTTGCATAGTCCATAAATTCCTCTTTTCCTTTGAATTTGTGAACTTGAATCTTTGAACTATTCTAGGTTAGGCATATATATAGATGATAAATATATAAATATAAATATAAATATTTATAAATGTAAATAGATATAAATATATCATATAAATAGGTGATAAAATTTGAAATAAATATATATCATTAGATATTTTCCCAAAACACTTTGAAATAATTGAATTTGTAACTCTTCCTTTAACATAAATATTTCATGGATCCATTTACCTAAAATAATTCCCTCAACTCTCAAATTTGCCTAGAGTATTTTATTTAGAGCTCTCCTCCCATCTCCTCCCTTTGACTCTGGCAGCATTCCTTGTATTTTATTTACCTATATCAATTTCAGATCCTTGCATTTTCTATGATGAAGACATTAGGCTATTTTTCTTATGCTCACCATTTCAAGGTCCAGCATTGTGCCTTTAACAAAGTAGATGCTAATAAATTTTTGTTGAATGAATGAATGATTAAATGAATGATCTTTAATGCTATTATTAGGTGGTAGTCTCTATACCTCCACTAATTATAAAATCTACAAGACATAGTAGGGGTGTGTGTATGTGTATACATATATATTTCTATGCTTATATGTTATTTACCTATACATACATGAAATAGAATCAAAGAGAATTAAAGTTAGAAGATTTTAAGCATTATTTAGTTCAATCACTTTTACGCATATTACAAACCCATTTTAGCAAAGAGCAAACTGACTTAAACCCGTATCCTCTGATAACAATGTATAACTGTTTCTGTCACACAAAACTTCCCATTGAATTTACAATCAGGGAGTACTTTAAGCATAGAAAGAATCTGGCTTTATATGTATTCATCTAAACAATTTAAGTGTGTCTACAAAAAGAGACTTGACGAACAGCTTTGATTTTAGTGCTCACACAATGCCAATGTTCTTTAAGTATGTTCATCAATGCCCTAAAGAAAAAATCAGAAATAAAACCAGAGATACTTTTGAAATTAAAAATGTGATTAGGCACTTGAGCTAAACAACAGCCTTATTAGAATAGACAATGTTGGTTTGACATTTGTTTTTCAAAGCCCTTCAAGGATTCATTGAGGTTATATGGTACACAACACATGAAAAAGATTAAGATCTTGCTCCTAGAGGCAATCAAAAAAGTAAATATTGTATTGGGTCAAATACAAGTCACATTTTATGCTAAAATGTCAGAAAATCTTGTTTTCCCATTTTACAGCGATCATACCCATAAAAATCGAATTCAAAAAAATTCTACCTTGAAAAGTTTCCTTTGACGTTGAACCCAACTTTTACTGCCCTCAGATTCTATTACTGAATTCCACTCCATGTACCCACCTTGACAATATGTTTTATCTACTTCAAGCAAATATCTTGCAGACCATTGAGTGCACTCTATGCTTTAATATCTAAAAGTAATTACAATTTGAATGGCATGAGTTTTCCTTCTACTAATCTGGTTTACAACCTGTCCTACCTTAATAGAAAGCATTTACCAACAACTATGGCCCAAACTTCATGGTTATGCTTCCAGTGATGAACTCAAAATTGAATTAGCTTGGATCTAAAATGACCGGCATACAGTAAAATAATAATAAAGGTGTTTACCAAATGTTTAAGGAAAAATGTACCTATCAACAGTCAGATCAAGGGCCCAGTGATTCTTTAACTACTTGGATATATGGAAGCCGAGATACATGAATATTTAATTTAAATGCTACATCTTCCCCTCTAGGCCAAATTGAAAAATAGAAAAAGTATGCGTACGTGCCCCAACACTTCTTATGGGGTTCTGATAACAGGGTTCACATAATTGTGTTCCTGTATGTGTAAATTTTCTTTTTTCTTCTGTTTTACAATTAATCATTCTATCAAACACACACACACACACACACACACACACACACACACACACACACACACAAATACACACACACACCCACATACACACATACACACATACACACATACACACATACACACAACCACAAAGTCAAATAGTAATTTGAGACATGAAATTAATGTGGCCGAAAGGACATGTGATTCCAGAACAATGCATTATTTAAATATTGCTACCAATTTTATAAGTGGGGAGTTGGTAAACTGTGATCCATGGGTCAAATTTCAGGGCCCCCCATACCATGACCTAAGTATGCTTTTCAAAATTTTAAAAGACTTTTATTGCATTTGAAATGTAAAAAACATGCTTTAATCATGGGATGAACAAAGACTGTTGAAAAGGTGGATTTGGTGCACCAGGAATGGTTTGTTAGGTAAGTATGTATGCCTGTATATGTGTGTGTGTGTGTGTGTGTGTGTGTGTGTGTGTGAGTGTGTGTGGATTGAGGGGGGTGGGAAGAAAGGGATGGAGAGAGGGAGGATGGAAGAGAGACAGAGAGACACACACATACAGACAGAGACTAAGAGATTCTAAAACAGTGAGTTAAAAAGTGTAAGGAACCACTAAGTAAGGAGACTCCTTTCTTCCATATGATATGACACTTTACCTTCTCTGTAATTTATAACCTTAAAAAGCTACCATTGGAGATAGAAAGTTAAATGACATAACCAGGATCACAGAGTCAGTATGAGTTACAAGCATGTGTTGTACCAGGTCTTCTGGCTTGTGGCCATTGTACCATAATATTCTCCCTCTGTCCCTTTTTCTTCTCCCTCTCCCTCATCCCTCATCCCTCTCCCTCTCCCTCTCCCTCATCCCTCTCCCTCTCCCTCTCCCTCATCCCTCTCCCTCATCCCTCATCCCTCTCCCTCTCCCTCATCCCTCTCCCTCATCCTCATCCCTCTCCCTCTCCCTCTCCCTCTCCCTCTCCCTCTCCCTCTCCCTCTCCCTCATCCCTCTCCCTCATCCCTCATCCCTCATCCCTCTCCCTCATCCCTCTCCCTCATCCCTCTCCCTCATCCCTCTCCCTCATCCCTCTCCCTCTCCCTCTCCCTCATCCCTCTCCCTCATCCCTCTCCCTCATCCCTCTCCCTCTCCCTCTCCCTCTCCCTCATCCCTCTCCCTCATCCCTCTCCCTCTCCCTCTCCCTCTCCCTCTCCCTCATCCCTCTCCCTCTCCCTCATCCCTCTCCCTCTCCCTCTCCCTCTCCCTCATCCCTCTCCCTCTCCCTCATCCCTCTCCCTCATCCCTTATCCCTCTCCCTCATCCCTCTCCCTCTCCCTCATCCCTCTCCCTCATCCCTCTCCCTCTCCCTCATCCCTCTCCCTCATCCCTCTCCCTCTCCCTCATCCCTCTCCCTCATCCCTCTCCCTCATCCCTCTCCCTCTCCCTCATCCCTCTCCCTCATCCCTCTCCCTCTCCCTCTCCCTCTCCCTCATTCCTCTCCCTCTCCCTCTCCCTCTCCCTCTCCCTCATCCCTCTCCCTCTCCCTCTCCCTCATCCCTCTCCCTCTCCCTCTCCCTCATCCCTCTCCCTCTCCCTCATCCCTCTCCCTCTCCCTCTCCCTCTCCCTCATCCCTCTCCCTCTCCCTCTCCCTCTCCCTCATCCCTCTCCCTCTCCCTCTCCCTCATCCCTCTCCCTCTCCCTCATCCCTCTCCCTCTCCCTCTCCCTCTCCTTCATTCCTCTCCCTCTCCCTCTCCCTCTCCCTCTCCCTCATCCCTCTCCCTCTCCCTCATCCCTCTCCCTCTCCCTCTCCCTCTCCCTCTCCCTCTCCCTCTCCCTCTCCCTCTCCCTCATCCCTCTCCCTCTCCCTCATCCCTCTCCCTCTCCCTCTCCCTCTCCCTCTCCCTCTCCCTCATCCCTCTCCCTCTCCCTCATCCCTCTCCCTCATCCCTCTCCCTCTCCCTCTCCCTCTCCCTCTCCCTCTCCCTCTCCCTCTCCCTCTCCCTCATCCCTCTCCCTCTCCCTCATCCCTCTCCCTCTCCCTCTCCCTCTCCCTCTCCCTCTCCCTCATCCCTCTCCCTCTCCCTCATCCCTCTCCCTCTCCCTCTCCCTCTCCCTCTCCCTCTCCCTCTCCCTCTCCCTCTCCCTCTCCCTCTCCCTCTCCCTCTCTCTCTCCCTTTCTCTCTCTCTTTGTTTCTTTCTGTCTCTTTTTGTGTATTAGTGTGTATTCTTCTGAATTGTCCTTCTATTGAATGATCTTAATGTTCTTCACTCCCCTCCTCAGGGGGGGTTTAGTTCTATGATTAGGCTGATTATATCTTCTAGATTGGTTCTCAGTGTGAATCTTTACAAATTCTAAAGATTCAGTGTAATATAAAATGCTACTTTCCCCCTCCCATTATCTGCAATACTCTGCAAGATTTTATTTAAATCACTAAGAATTGTTGAAGAATCTTTCTCCCTAGATTTGTTTGAAAAATAATTAACTCCCTTTATTTTTATGGTGTCTCTTAAGTGATCAAGAGAACTGACTAAATTGTGAGCCCTTAGGTCTGTATCTCTAAGAATGAAAGTGGTTATTCACTCACCATACACCAAATATCATCAAGGACTCGGTGCCTTTGTTTTATAACTGGGGATTGTAAGGTCACTTAAGGCGAGGAAACTAAAAATGTTGTTGTTCTTCAGTCATTTCATTGCTGTCTGACTCTTTGTGACTCCATTTGGGATTTTGGCAAAGACACTACAATGGTTTGTCATTTCCTTCCCCGGCCCTTTTTATGGACAAGGAAACAAAGATAAGCAGAATTAAGTGATTTTCCCAGGGACAAATAGACAGTAAGTGTCTGAGACCAGATTTGAACTCAGAAAGATGAATCTTCCTGGCTGCAGGACCAGCAATATATCCACAATCTAGTTGTTGGCCAAGAAACTATGTTAATGTTATATAAAATCATTATTATTAATAACAGGCAAATATACATTTATACGTATAACCTTATCCATATGGTATTATTTAACATGTTATTGTTATTTCTTTCCTTAGAACCTTGTCTGATAACCATTTTTAAATTTTACTTTTAGAGCAGACACATCATTTCACTGATAGAGAGAAAAGCATGATGACAGAATTCCCTCTCTCAATGTGGATCAGCACTTTCTCTGCACCTTGCAGTCTTAAGAAGTCATCTGGGCCAATGAATGCTTCAATGACTCACTCAGCCATTATCTGTCAAAGGCAGAATTTGAACAAATCTTCCTGAATCTGAATCGGGGTCTCTATCCACTGCATCCAGTGACCTTTCAACCTTGAACATAGTAGGTGTTTAATTTTCATTGAAATTAATTTAATATATTTCAGTTCTATAACCTCCTATAAAACCCTTGTTTGTGCCTAAATCATTTCTACACATTGGAAAAGGAATGTGTACATATAGTGGTATAGTTTTTTTTATAAAAGGAATAATGTCACAGGAGACATCTTCCACAGACTAGTATCATGTTCTCAAAGGCAAGGACATCTGAATATTCCACCTGACAGAAGAACAAGGCTCATGTTCCCATCTACTATTTTTGCCCAAAGTAAGAGAGTTAGAAAGACAAGAGTGACTGACAAGAGGTATGGTTCTTAAGTTAGACGAAACACAAAGTATTCTCCCCACAGAATATCTAAGTGGTGTTAGATGATAAAGGAATCAGCAATAAGGTAGACTCACACAAAACATTATGAATGTGAATGAAATGAGAATTGGCTCCTAAAGGACTCTGCCCAGAAAACAACAACAAAAATGATGGAAATGCTGCATTCCCCAGAAAGAACACACTCGTAGACTATTTGGAATGAGAGTGACAGAGACTAACCTAAATATAGGGGAATGATTTCATTAAATTCAGAATAGATACTCTGTGGTGGAAACATGGATTTCTGACAGCGTATGTATATTTTGCTTCAAGCTGTATTGGTGGTTTGTTTCATTTATGTGGGAAATAAGAAAAAATTATTTTACACTCCCATTTTCATTCCTAGAGCATGGGATCTCACTTCACCAATGTGTATCCACAAAAATCGTGCCTCTCAATGCAAACATTTTCCCCACTGCATGGACAATTTGTTTGCTTTTGACCACTCTCTGAGTAAGTTTTCTCTTTAAGAATCTGAACTCCAGCATCATTTTATTTGCAGCGGAAAGCCTCATAGAAATTATTTGATCTCTGAAGTCGAAGTGCCATCTTGTGCCCAATGAAAGTATCAGAAACAATTTTTTCATTGGTAATTCTGCACACCAAGGGGGTCAAGCAAAATGCCTTTGCACACTTTAATATTCAATTGATTAAAAACTAAAATGTTAATAAAGAATTTTTTTTTCATTTAGCCTCAATTTTTTCCTCAGGGGGGAAAAATCAAAACAGAAGAAAATAAATTGCATATTTTTAATAGCTCAGTAGTTAGAATCCTGCATTTCCCTCATTTCATTCTGTCTTTTGTTAGTAGAATAATATTGGCAAAAATAAAATAAAATACAAAAAAGGATGCTAGAGGCCTCCTTCCATTGTACAACAAAGAAGATTGTTTAAGACTTGAGTAATAGTTCCTTCAGGACTGAGGGCAAGCCCCAGGCACTCTAATAAACTAGTACTGACTGTACCAATCATGCTACTTGGATCTAGTCCATTCTATTTGGAGAATTTAAATGGCAGCAGGTCTCAATCCACTGTACCCAGGAGGGATAACCAATGCAGCACACCAGACCCTCGTACACGGGCAATGATTGCTGGGCTTGTCTTTGGGAGGGGAAAACATGCAGTCTATTGTTTAACCCATTAGCTTTAAAAGAAAGCTTTCCTCCTGACTGGCCAGAGATTGATGTTGCCTCTAGTATCTCCTATGTCAGTCAAGGGATGGAGACAGGGGTAGGGATAAGCAAAGAACTGCAAAAAGGACTAGGATAGAGATTTGTATTTCCATTGGTGTAGTGAACTCCCAGGAGAGGGAACTCCTTCTCCCAATGCAGGCCCATACCTTCTTTACAACTTGAAGGTTTAGAGTTACCTGAAGCAATGAGGGATGAAGTGACTCTCTCAGGTTCACATAATTAAGATATGTCCAAGTCAGAACGTCCTGGTTTTAACTAATGAATCGGCAAAAAAGAGAATATCTTTATCTTTGACGGTGTGCACCCATTTTTTGGAGAAGAAGCTGCAGGTAGAATATGAAAGCATGAAATAAGGTACAAGTCGTTTTGCTTCCATGATTTATAGCTAAGATAAAGAGAAGGAGAAGGATGCTGTCATTGGATCATTGATGGATCATTGATAGGGCACATGATAGGATCATCTCCTAACAATGATTGGCAGAACATGTAATCAAACATCAGAAGAATTTCCTGATGTCATTGTGTATAATCACGATCTTGTGACATACCCAGTGGGTAACATTGTGTTCAAGGGCATCCATGAGGCAAAGCTAAATGTTTTCTTTCCTTTGGATATGATTTCCTAACCTGGACCTCACAGAACTGTGGGGAGTTTATGGGCAGATTACAGACAATGCATGAATGTGGATAGAAAATATATCTTTGTTACAAAACGCTAATGGAAAATGACCATTTAATTCAATTATGATTTAAAAGAAAATCTTTCTAACAATAGCTGTGAGAAATGGTGTATAGATTTCCCGAAGCTGCAAAATGGATCCACGACACAATGAAGGCTAGGAACCTTTGCTTGAAACAAATCTACATCCAGAGTCTATGTGGATATGTGGATGGTTCAATGGAGATGTGCCTGCTTCAAAGAATGCAATCTGTTTATTTCTATTCTTCCCGTTTTTCATGTCTTTTCACTTTTTTTGTTTTTTAGATTCTACTCTCTGTTTTATTTGTTTATTTATTTATTTATTTATTTATTTATTTTTCCTGAGGCTGGGGTTAAGTGACTTGCCCAGGGTCACACAGCTAGGAAGTGTTAAGTGTCTGAGACCAGATTTGAACTCAGGTCCTCCTGAATTCAGGGCTGGTGCTCTCTCCACTGTGCCACCTAGCTGCCCCCTGTTTTATTTTTTATAGATTATTTGCCACTAATAAACATGTATATTTTCTTACACTTAGTTGTAATGATAGTGATAGGAAAACCTATAATTTAATATGAATTATCAAGATAAATAAATTCCTCCCAAAATGTGTGCATAAATCTGCATATTTAATACATCACTTTTCTGCAGGAGGTAAGTATAATTCTTCATCACTGGTCTTCTCAACTCATAGTTGGTCAATATATTGATCAGTTAGGTTTTTCTAAGTTGTACCTTTACACTGTTATTATTTCATAAATCATTGTCCTGGTTCTTCTCACTTAAATTCGTATAATCTTCCCAAGTTTCGCTGAAATTTTCTATTTTTTTTTGTTCTCTTTTCAAACTTTTAAATTATATTTTATTTATAATTCCTCATTCTCCCTCTACTTTGTCAGCCTACAATGGGGAAAAACTTACAAATAAGTAGGAGATCAAAACAAAATATCAAGCTAGTTATATAAAAACATAAATATTTATCAATGTCTCAAGTTGTACATTGATTTCAGGGCTATTATGTTTCATTCTAAATCCTCTGGAATTGTGGTTGATCACTGCACTTTCAAAATTATTTGTCTTTGCAGTATGATTGCTATTATATAAATCATTCTCTGCTCTTTCATGCTCAGTTTATACAAATCTTCTCAGTTTTCTCTAAAACCATCTCTTCTGCCATTTCTTTACAGCCCAATAATATTCAATATCATTTATGTATCATAATTTTTCCATCTATTTCCCAAGTATCCTCTACTTTCTTACCTTATACTTCAGTTCATAGCAGTACTCTATACTTTAATTCACCTGCCATACCATAATTTTATATATTATAATTCACTCATTCCATAATTGCAGGAGATTCTGTTTATAAACCTTCATAAAGAGTTGCTAAACATTCTAAGGATTTATATTCATAGATGCAGAAGAAATATGGGGGCTATCTTCCAGTTCTTCCCCATTCAACTTTTTCCACAACATTTTATTCTGCGGCTTTATCATGGTGGCAAGTTAGCCCTCCTGTGACCATACTGTGTCCCAGCTGAAGAGCCTTTGAATCTGTAGTCAAATCTGGTGTCATAGCTTTACCTTTAGAATGGCAGCTTAGCTAAATACAGAAAGTCCATTACTAGCAGCCTATTTGCATGGTTGTGATTCTTCTGTCATGGCGATCTGTCATGTACAAACAAGCAGATTTTCCCTTTTTCTCCAAACAACTAATTGCTTTTCAAATAATCCCAAATTTGTCACCAAGCTATAATAGAAAGTCCGCTGAAAATGGGTAAGGGAGTTTTGCCATTCACTAGCTACATGACCTTGACCAAGGCACTTAAACTCTCAGAGACTTACGGAAAATGCTAATAACACAGGATTGCTGTGTTCTGCAAACTAAAAAGCACTCAATAAATTTGAGATAATCAATGCTAAATCAGAAACCTGTCTTTCCTTCAATGAATGTCCTCCACAAGCCAAAGAGGGGAACAAAAGGCAACACAAGCAATTCTACTCTCACACTGGAGCTGGAGTCAAAGCCAATGGGCTCTCATAAAGTCACCCTTTCCTCCTGCCTCTAGTTACAGCTTCTTTTCTCTTTCTGTGTCATGGCTACTGGCTTCCTCTGACTCCTTCCCTCAACATCTCCTCCTTCTTCCAGTGCTCTCTTCATCAGGTATTTTTCTAGAGTGACCGTGGCTCAAAATAGACATCCTCCTGAGCAATGATCCATCTCTAAGTGATGATGTGAAACTCAAGAAATTAACTTTTTTGGCAAGGAGACCCCCATATTTTTTATATATTCTCCCCAAAATCTTCAATCATTTGATGTATCCAATATATTAGCTATATCCTTAATAACTCTAAAAGCAGTCATAAGTAAATGGGCTAATGAGAATGATGTACTTCAGAATCTTTCATTCAGTCTAGATCCTTGTCTTCAAATGGGTCCCCTCGATATTTTATATGAGGGGCAATTTTCATTACGTTCTCCAGAATAGTCTATGCATTAAACATCATTTTTACTAAAGGATTCATTATTTTAAAGTTGAATTTTACTAGAATTTCTAAATCAAATGTATTTTTCTAATTGTTTTAACTTCCCAAATGTTCATACAACAAAGGAAGTAGTTCCTTAATATACATTCTCATTTCTACTTCAAAACAACCTTATGAAGTATAACCAGTAATATTAATTTCATTTTATAGGGAGATTAAGTGACTTGTTTATGATCACTTGGCTGGTAAGTTTCAATAACAGATTTTAAGCTATCTCTTCCTAATTCAATCCAGCACTTTAGCCATCTCAGGCCAGGCTGCCTCTCATTAATAGAAAATAAATCTGATTGTGAGATAATTTACTGTTTCTGCTTTTATTAACTGTATTATCTCCCCTCCAGCCTCCCCCCATAGTAATTATCACTACAAACCACCACCAGCATCATTAACATCATTTCAGATAAATCTTTACCCAAAATTGGCTCCTTCCCTTTGGTAAAAATTGAGATATCAAGCACTGAAATATAACAGAAAGGGAAGGAAAACAACAGAATGTTTTTACTCTCCTCATGATCCTCCCTTAATGGGGCAGAGAATTGGGAAAATCCACAGACAGCCAATATTGAGTGTTTCTGGCCTGAACCCAATTCTTTCTCAACTCTATAGCCATCACTCCACTCATTAGTATCCATTGTTACCAATGGATAAACAATGTTTCATTGATAGGATTTTTGTACGTCTTTCAAACTATCATAATTAATATTATCATTATGACTACATGTACAACTGCATTTTCAAAAGTTTTATTCCTGTCATCTCCTTTGGGAAAAGAACGTCCATATCATATCTTAAAGTAGAAGTACTATATAAAAGAGAATATATTTGATTTAGACCTGTGATTTTACAAGTGTAGATTTCTCTCTGTTGAAGAAACTTCTTCCAGTGCAGACTGATTCCAGCTCTGCAACTTACTTGGAGAATTATCTACAGAAATAAAAAAAAATTAACAATTTGCTCAGAGTTCTCCAGCCAATAGTTTGCAGAAGGCAGACTCGAACCCAGATTGGAGGAGATTTTGAGTCTGGCCTCTAGTACGCGAGTCTGCCTCCGTAAAAGAGATGCCTTTGACAAATTGCCAAGTAACTCCATTTGGATGGAGTCCAAATGGATTAACTTCATACCTAACTCTGCTGTTTATCAAATGATGCTATAGAGAAATTCTAATTTTTTTTCTGCTAGAATTATTGTAACATTTAGTAATGACTGGAGAGGCAATTTCATTCTTCACGTCAAAGGTTCATTAGACAGCTGTAATGCTGGGTTGCTTTTCACTAATGAGATGAGAATTGAACTGTTTCCAACAAGGATGTTGACAGATTATGCCAGTATTTTCTATTTAGTGATTTAAAATACAAATGTCATCCAGCAGACTCCTCTCCTGTTGTTTAATTTTGGGTTCAGTTTATTTTATCAAGATAGTATGTGTTTTCAAGATATAGATACGACTGGACCAGCTTAAAGAGTTTTCCTTCTGACAGTATCCCAATTTATCTCTGAAACAACGGTCCATCATTTCAGGTATGATATTGATCCAGGGAAGCTATATTCCTCTGATTCATGCAGTGCCGCAGGTTCTGAGAAATAAAGCTTTAGGTTATGCAAAGCTAATAGTATAGTAAATGGCAGGTGTGGTTAGAGTATACTATGTTGTCAATGAAGAACTCTACTCCAATGGTGCATAAAAATATCATTAATACAATGATAAAAATAAGTAACTTAATTATTCAGGAAGAATTAGAAATAATCAAATTTGAAAGAGGTACTTTAAAATATATACAACAAAAATTCAGGGTTCCATACATTCTAATGCATGTATAATATGGATATATAAATATACATTTATATGCATCTGGATGGCATCGAGATGCACATTATATATGTATACATACTATATATGTTCGCGTGTTTATAAAACATATAACACATGGATAATGATGCTAAAACCAGCTATATTGTAATTGATTCAAAATCAGTGAGCTGATGCTTTTCTTCTCTTTGCCAGCCAAGAAATGACTCTATCAGTTAGGCAAGCTTTTTTCAGCCAAATGCAACAAACATCACCAAAAACAGTCATAGTAGTTATTCTGATGACATAACAAGCACTAGTTATGTCCCTTTCTCTGCTACATTAAGATGTATAGTACATTATTCTCCTGACATTTTACAGGGATAGACATTGAGTTTCAAAAGATTTTAAGTGATTCATCAGAGATAATACATGTAGTAATTGTTCTGGATAAGATGAAATTTGAGGTCTCCAGATTACTCATTAATACCTATTTTTTTCCCAATTCAAAAACTTGCCGAGAGTTTTAAGTAGATTGTTCTGCAGAATGTAAGCACTTTGTGAACAGGGACTGTCTCATTTTTCACTCTATATTCTCATCTCCTGTATAGTTTCTATAACCATACAAGTTACTTAAAGGCTTCTCAACGACTTGATTGATGCCATACTGTTCAGTAATACATTAATTATTATTTTTTTTCTTTTTATTTCACTACTTTCCTTTTTAAAATTCTTTCATTCTATTATTTTTCTCTTCTTTTTCATCTCTATTCTCCTTTATCTGTTTGCAGCTTGCCTGTATGATTCTAACCATTGCCTCACTTTTTTTTGCTTTTTTGTCTCTTCGTTTCCCACTTTATTTTTCTTGTGTGTGTGAAGGAGATAGGGAAGGAGGGAGGAAGGGAAGGAGGGAGGGAGAGAGAAAGAGAAATAGAGAGAGAGAAAGAGAGAGAGAGAGAAAAGAAGAAGAAGAAGGAGGAGGAGGAGGAGGAGAAGGAGGAGGAGGAGGAGGGGAACCTTTGTTGTTCAAGGTCACTAAAATGATCTTAGAACTGCTGTGTTTTCTCTAGACCAAACATCCACAAATGACAGAGGACTAGAAGGGACGAGGGCCTGAGGGCCTTGTCATCTGCAAAGCTGCAGCTGGCAGAGGGGATTTCAAGCCTGCTGATGTTCCTCTTTGCTGTTCAGCTTTGCAAATAAACAACCTGACAGGCCATTAGAGGCCACTGGCAACTCTTTTGTCCTGTTTTCTTCTCTGCTGTTGCATCTTTGGCCTGAGAGGGAACCTGTGGCCATTGCTCTGTTCTCCTGCAGAGCTCACACCTAAAAAGATACTAAACTCAGACCTAAAAGTTCTGTTGTCTTTTGGAGTCCACAGTGTTAGGAATGGAAGATGACATCCGGAAAAATTCAAATATCAAGCTTCAAACCTAAAACCATGATAAAACAGGATGCAACAGAAAGAGCTGTAAAAGCTTCTTGAAAGCAGGAAAGTTTTGATATTGAATATTTTGATCTGCAGAGCTTAGAGCATGGTGTGAGACATATCATACACACAACGGCTGCTTATCAATTGTTTGATTGAACTGATGATCATTGGTATATTTGAGATTAACTTGGAGACAGAGGAGAAGAGTGCATTTCTCAAAGTGAGAACCAGAAAAGATCCCATTTTGGCATCCTATGAATCCAATGGATTTCATCCTTCCTTTTCTGACCTTGGAAACATAAGCTTAACAATTAAATCAATCCATCAATATACATTTCTGAAGCTCATGGAGGTAGAATATAAAGAAAAAAAGAAAGAGTCATTGAGGAGTTCATAGTTGAACTAGAAATATAAAATGGGAGTAATTAACATCACCAAATAATATGTGCATACATATGTACATGTGCATATATGTTTGAGTATATAGAACAGGCAGTGGGTTGAAGAAGGATGACCTTTTCAGCACTATATCTGTGATTCTATGACCCAGATTTGCCGCCATGGGAAACTCACAGCATCAACAGCCACCTCCCTAAGGTAGAGGGTTTGATTTGCTTTGCTAGATAGTTGTTGTACCAGAAGCGTTAATTATTAATTAATAGTAATTATTAATTAATCTAACAATAATGATTGTTCAATCAATTATTAATAACAATTATTAATTAATAATAATTGATTGAACAATCATAGAACAAGATCATTGGAAAGAGAACTGGGTTTAAATTCACGAAATGTGTGTTACATCTATGGATCAGCTCCTTTATGATTTTGGGAAAGTATTTTCCTTCTCTCATCCTCAGTATTCTCATGCAGAAAATGAATGCACCATAAGGATATCATTGTCTAGTTCAAAGAAAGGCAGAAAGAATATCTACAGGCTCTTTTCCCCAAACCCTTTTCCAGGGAGGTTTTAATTCTTGCCAAAAAGGGAAGCAAGGAAGGCCACCATTCTGCTGTCAGAAATAAGAGCTAGTAGATAGACTACAATTATAGGTATCTACTCCCTAGAATATTGCTAGTCAAAAGAACATGACCAGGGTCAAGAAAACCTCTGATTCCTTTGTCATAATTATGGGGGGAAAGAGAACACCAAGCTCAATTTCTAAGATTAAACCATTTTCATAACAAATTCTAGTTCTATAATGAACAAATAGTGAAAAGCACAAAAACGAATATACCCAAATCTTAGCAAAACTGAAATCAAAGAAGGTATTCATGGAAGAGTTATACAAATGATAAAACAGTACAGTAACTCTTTCATTGGGAATAAAATAGCTCAGCTCAATCAAGAGAAAGAGTCCTCAGTCTCACCTGTGGGGAAATTCATCAAAATCTCTAAAGTAGCAAGTTGGATGTAGGGACATGGTAAAAGCTACCAGCTCCCCTACATCTGAGATTCTTTTCCTTCAAAACCTGAAGTGGAGCTGTCCCTTTCCATCTTCCCTCCTGAAGCTGGAAGCCAGGAGCACCTGAAACTACTTGAAGTCTGAAGAGGTCAAAGGAAGAGCAAAAAAGGTTGGAACTCTTCCATTCTCCCCATCTCTACCCTGCCCTCTACACAAAGTAAAACATCCACTATCAACAGTAAGGAAATCCCATTCCATCTGGCCTTGGAACAGGGATTACACTAGTTTAAAAAAAAAGACTTAAAAGTCAAGTCTCTTTTTAAAAATCTCTAAGTCAAGCAATCTTCAATGAACATTAATTAAAGTGTGTCATGAACTGATATAACTGATATATCTTTTCAGACACAAATTGTTCCTTGCTGGTTTTTCCTTCTTTTCTTCATTTATGTAAGGTCCTTTTAAGCTTGGAGTTTTGTTAGAAAAGACTTCAAAACTCAGTCCCACAGAGTGTGAACTTTGACACCTCTAACACCTTTTCCTATAAAAATTATTCCATCTCACTTTACATTTTAATAAAGGAATGAGTGGCCCACATATTAATGTAGAAATAAATTGTGTTCAACAGTATCAAAAAGCAGTTCTTCCCTTTAAAAAGTATTTATAAATTAAAAAATGGTTTCTTTCCTTTTTTTTCCAGAATGGATTGTGTAGCTTAATGTTTTTTCCCCGCTTCATGTTGTTGTTTGCAACTGAAAGACAGTGTTTTGTTACCATACTGTTGGTTTCCAATTCTTTTTTTTACATATGATGCTTCCTATTTCTTCAAAAAAGTCCCTTTAGAAAGCAACTTCTGAATTCACTTTCTACTTCTCTGACAGTCTCATCACTATTTCTGCTTGATATTTCAATTTTTCTTTTTATTTTTCCTCTATCAAAACCTTCAAGGGTATCCTGATTTTTCTTCTTAGAGTCACTCTTTAATTAAATCTAATTATGATATTTTTCACTTAAAATAGAATGCATTCTTTTATCATAAGATGCAAAGTAGCCATTTATCCAAGGAATGAGTAATGTAATTTTGGATATTTAAAATAGGAAAAGTGGAATTAGAGAAAACTTCTCCATTGTCTCCTCTTTTATCATTCACTTTTATTATTTTAAAGCAACAAATAATAATTTATATTTATATAACATGCTAAACTCTGCAAAGTTCTTCATATTCCTTATCCCATTTGAAGCTGTCATGAAAAACTAGAGAGCATCAAGGAGAAGAGGGTGATCAAGAATTTCTGTAGAGAGGTCAAGAAGAATGAAAAATTGAGAAAAGGTCATTGGATTTTCTGCAAGAACATTGGCATTTCAGGTGAGGGAGGAAGCCCAACAGAAAACTATTTTGGAAAGAGGGAAAGGTGAGAAAGTTAAGGAACTGATTGTAGAAGTCTAATCAAGGAGTTGGTCACAAAAGAGAAAGAGGATAAAGGATGATAAGTTAGTGGTAATGGTCAGAGTAAATAAGAAACAGAGGAGACAAGGATGTGTTTAAAGGAGAGTAGCAGCCTTCTAATCCCCAATAGAGAGAGACTGAAGATTAGGAAACTAGGACAATATGGTAGAGGGCAATGTGCTATAGAACAGATGAAATGAGATCATTTGTATACATAGAAACTTTTATCTTGAAAACAAGGTCACAACCAGCTGTGTAAAAAGGGTGATCCTAGGAATTGTTGCAGGGAAGCCCATAAGTGATGTGAAATGAGGAAAAGAGAAGTATTTTGGGCAAATGGGTTCATTTTTTTTCAAGAAGAATGAATCTAAATCCTCTACTGAGAGAGTGAGCAGGGATGCTCTACTTAAGAATTGGTGAGAGAGTACTTTGAAGAGGAATTAACAAGTTTGAATAGCCATTGTTATAAATGAGACAGTGAATATTTTTTTCTAATTATCCAGTCATTTAGTTGTATCCAACCCTTCATGACTTTTTGTTGAGTTTTGTTTTGTTTTGTTTTGTTTTTTTGGCAAAGATACAGTAGTGTTTTGCCATTTCCTTCTCCAATATATTAAGACAAACAAGTTAAATGATTTGCCCATGGTCACACAGCTAGGATGGTTTGGAATAGCCATTGTTATAAGTGAGAGTGAATATTTTTTTAAATTATTAAATCATTTAGTTATATCCAATCCTTTATGGCCTTTTAGAATAAAGGCTCAAGAAGCTCCAAGAAGAGTTCAAATGGCCAAGGTAGGGAAGAGAAGATAAAATGTCCATTCATTTAAGGGTTAAGGGCTTAGATATCAACGTTAGGACTAAAAGGAAGGTTTGGAGGTTCAAGACAGATGAGAGATAGGACAATAGGTCATGATTAGTCAGAGGTGATGGCAAAATCAAGAATGTGGTGATCTTTTAATACAACAAATTGTACTTTCTTTGTAGGAGAATAGGACATGGACAAAGAAAGTATGTAAAATATTCTCTAAATTCACTGAGGAAGGAATCATGGATTTTCTGGGTGTTGGCAGAAAGAATTTGGATTGAATGGATCTCAGAAGAAGTCTCTCACTAATGGTGGTAGTAAGAGAGTCTGACATTATGGAAACAGATATATTGCTTCTCCTTTGTTCATGTCCAGTGATTTAGGGATTATGAGGGAAAACACAAGCACAACTGGGAAGGGCTGGCAGTGACATGGGAAAGGAACTGAGTCTAGAGAGAACCAGAAGGTGGAGGGTGTAGGTCAGGAAAAATGTTAAAGAATAAGGACTCTTGGGGCAGCTAAGTGATAAGTAGTTAGAAGGATATGAATTCAAATCTAGCCTCAAACACTTGACATTTACTAGCTATGTGTCCTAGGGAAAGCTACTTAATCCCAATTGCCTCAAAAAACAAACAAACTATGAAGCATTCATTCTAGAGAACAAACAATGGAAAAGTTAGAATTATTTTTAGTATAGGACGGAAGTAAGAAATTGGGGGGGGGGGGCAAAGGGAGACAGAGAATTGCATTTGTACAAAAGGAGCCACAAATAATAAATCATTGAGCTGGGGAAGAGGAAAAAAAGGGTCAGGGTGGGACTAACTCTTGTTGATGGGATGTAGGCAAAAGTCTATTGAGGGAGAGGGATGATTGAATATACAAGAGCCACTCTCCATATTCAGTCTCATGGCAGGTGGTTGATGTGCCCTATGAGGATCAAGAGACCTGACTCAAAACAAGCATGCAAAGGTATGAATGCAAGGGAGTAAGAAGGGATAAATGAGCATATTTCTGATCTGAGAATTTGCACTGAATCCCTGGGCAAAAAGAGACCCCGGACGTGTGACCTGAATTTTGGTCTATAACTTGCTGAGAGATCTTCAGGAAAGAGACAAAAGGCATAGGTGGAAGGCCTGAATCTCGGTGGATGTAGGGCTCTCTAAGTCTCAGGGCCACACACAACTAATAAGTGACCCAGGTAGCTTTTGAACATAGGTCTCCATCACTAGTGGTCTAGCACATTATCAGCCATGTGATAGTACCATCTAGTGAAGGTCCAAGATTTAAATTTAAAAACCTAAAAATGAGCTCTCCATCATTGCAATTCTTTGGGCAGAGACTGGATGACCACTTTCTGGTGATTTTAAAGTGAAATTCTGTTTCCTTCACTGGAATGGACTACATGGCCACTGAAGTGTCTTCCAACTTTGAGATTCTATGTCTTTTTATTGGTTCAGAAATACTGTAGTCTACAGGTAAGTCTATCCTATTCACAGCACATTGGGAAAAGCATTAACTGAGGGATCTTAAGATCTGAATTTAAATCACATCTCTGTCATTTATGATCTACATAATCTGAGACAAATTTCATGAATTCTCTGGGTGGTTTTTGTCAAATGTGGAGGTTGGATTAGATCACTTGTAAGGTATTTTCCAGTTTTACATTCAGGAATCTACAACTCTATAGATTCCCTGGAACTTCAAGTTCAGGGACAACTCCCCTCTATGACACTATTATATCTATGGTAAATAAAATAACCTTATGCTGA
Organism: Sminthopsis crassicaudata; assembly: GCF_048593235.1. NCBI lineage: Eukaryota > Metazoa > Chordata > Mammalia > Dasyuromorphia > Dasyuridae > Sminthopsis > Sminthopsis crassicaudata. The sequence continues at coordinate 19,598,749 of NC_133619.1, read as the reverse complement.
AGAAGTCAATGTCATAGCAATAAATATCAATGTAAAAATCAAGTCGTCATTAGATATTTATAGTGTAAAGCAATTAACATGATTTACAATAATCAGGGTCTATATGCTATTTTCATTTTCCATCAAGAACTGAAAATACTCATGCATGCCCCTTATATGTCATAAAAATAGCCACTGACTTTATTATAGGAAAGACACTTTCCTAAAAGCACTCTTTCAAAAAAAAGAAATTGTAAGAATTTTAAAGGAAAAATATTTTTCAAGGTCACCATTTCTTATTCAAAACAGTTCTACATGAGCCAAACATTAGTGTGCGCATTTTTTTTTCCTTGAAGCGACATGTGTGTCTATATGGTTTGGTAAAAATCTTGAATTTGTGATACCCTGGAATCTTCATAAAGTGTTTTTACACAATTTTATTAGAAATCCAGCATTTCATCTATGAAATACTCCATAAATGCAACCTCCTAATGAAAAATGGAAAGGATCAACAATGTCCCTTAACTTCCCTGATCCAGGGTTACCTCCATAAAATGAAAGCATTGGACTAGAAATCTCTTTGTACTCTACTGGGAGTTCTTTTGCTCAATACCAAGGCAGCTAATGTTTCTTAGATAATAGCCATCTCTGGAAGGTGAAAGGAAACAAAAGCATCTGCGAGTAAGGCACATTCTAAAGTCATAGGGGACTTTTGGGCAAATATTTTCAGCCTACCAACTCTTTCCCACTTCCATCCTATACACATAAATGGAAATTCCCAATAATCCAGAAAAAATTTCTCCAATGCCTGAAAAAGAAAATAAACAAGTTTTTTTTTTTTTTTTTTTTTTTTTTTTAATCTCTTTTAAAATGTGTAGGAGGAGATCATTTTCTCAGGAAGGGAGTGTCAGGGAAAATAAACTCAGGACAAAGAAAAAAAATAACACATTAAATATATAATAAAAGTACTGCAAAATAACTTTCAGAAAAAGAAAGGAGAACAGGATAATTGAGGACTAAATTCTTCTATAGGCATGAGTAAAGATTTTCATTTACTAAAGAAGCTCTGGACTACAGGAAGCTAATTGAATCCAAGATGCAACGAGAGAGGAAAATTCCCTCCCTCAGAGTCCTCTGGGGAAACACTTCTGGATTTGGTTTCATTTTGTGTTATTCTCATTAAACTAATATTTGCTGATAAAAACTTTAAATTAAGATAGTATGACTCAATGATATGAGTTTATATTTTGCAAAATGTTTTTAATGAATCCCACCCATGCAAGCAAATTCAACTTTGAAGCTAAATTATTTTCCCTGTATGAAATCAAGAAAAGGATTTACTTTTAAATGAACATTTTCTTAGTGATGAAAGTAATTCAGGAGGGATTCTTTTTTGAACAACTAGAGCTATCACACAAAATTCAAGAGTGAAGGGGTCTGCTTACTCACTTGCTTTTGTTTTGTGGTTGTGTTGATGAAAAAATATATATTAGAATTCAGTGGAAAGTCATTTATCAATATACACAAATATGTACATATATAATGTGTACATGTAAATATATATATATAACTATATACACACATGTGTATGTATATGTATGAATATGTGTATATGTGTATTTATTTTTTTATTTTTTTTTCTCTTTTTCTTTTTTTTTTATTATATATATATATATATATTTTATAATATTATCCCTTGTATTCATTTTTCCAAATTACCCCCCCTCCCTCTATTCCCTCCCCCCGATGACAGGCAATACCATACATTTTACATGTGTTACAATATAGTCTAGGTACAATACATGTGTGCGAATATCATTTTCTTGTTGCACAATAAACATTAGAATCCGAAGGTACATGCAACCTGGGCAGACAGATATTAGTGCTAACAATTTTCATTCCCCTCCCAGTGTTTCTTCTCTGGGTGCAGCTACCTCTGTCCATCATTGATCAACTGGAAGTGAGTTGGCTCTTCTTTATGTTGAAGATTTCCACTTCCATCAGAATACATCCTCATACAGTATTGTTGTTGAAGTGTACAGTGATCTTCTGGTTCTGCTCATTTCACTCAGCATCAGTTGATTTAAGTCTCTCCAGGCCTCTCTATATTCCTCCTTCTGGTCATTTCTTACCGAGCAATAATATTCCATAACCTTCATATACCACAATTTACCCAACCATTCTCCAACTGATGGACATCCATTCATCTTCCAGTTTCTAGCTACAACAAAAAGAGCTGCCACAAACATTTTGGCACATATATGTCTCTTTCCGCTCTTTAGTATTTCTTTGGGATATAATCCCAGTAGTAGCACTGCTGGGTCAAAGGGTATGCACAGTTTGATAACTTTTTGGGCATAATTCCAGATTGCTCTCCAGAATGGCTGGATTCTTTCACAATTCCACCAGCAATGTATTAGTGTCCCAATTTCCCCACATCCCCTCCAACATTTGTCATTATTTGTTCCTGTCATCTTAGCCAATCTGACAGGTGTGTAGTGGTATCTCAGAGTGGTCTTAATTTGCATTTCTCTGATCAGTAGTGATTTGGAACACTCTTTCATGTGAGTGGAAATAGTTTCAATTTCTTCCTCTGAGAATTGTCTGTTCATATCCTTTGACCATTTATCAATTGGAGAATGGTTCGGTTTCTTATAAATTATGGTCAGTTCTCTATATATTTTGGAAATGAGACCTTTGTCAGAACCTTTGTTTTTAAAAATATTTTCCCAATTTGTTACTTCCCTTCTAATCTTGTTTGCATTAGTATTATTTGTACAGAAACTTTTTAGTTTGATGTAATCAAAATCTTCTATTTTGTGATCAATAATGATCTCTAGTTCTCCTCTGGTCATAAATTCCTTCCTCCTCCACAAGTCTGAGAGGTAGATTATCCTCTGTTCCTCTAATCTATTTATTATCTCCCTCTTTATGCCTAAATCATGGACCCATTTTGATCTTATCTTGGTATATGGTGTTAAGTGTGGATCCATATCTAATTTCTGCCATACTAATTTCCAGTTTTCCCAACAGTTTTTTCCGAATAATGAATTTTTATCCCTAATGTTGGAATCTTTGGGTTTGTCAAAGATTAGATTGCTATAGATGTACCCTTTTTTGTCCTTTGTATCTAATCTGTTCCACTGATCTACCGGTCTATTTCGTAGCCAATACTAAATGGTTTTGGTGACTGCTGCTATATAATATAGCTTTAGATCAGGTACACTTAGACCACCTTCCTCTGAGTTTTTTTCCATTAGTTCCCTTGCAATTCTTGACCTTTTATTCTTCCATATGAATTTTGTTGTTATTTTTTCTAGGTCATTAAAATAGTTTCTTGGGAGTCTGATTGGTATAGCACTAAATAAATAGATTAGTTTGGGGAGTATTGTCATCTTTATTATATTCGCTCGGCCTATCCAAGAGCACTGAATGTCTTTCCAATTATTTAAATCTGATTTTATTTTTGTGGCAAGTGTTTTGTAATTTTTCTCATATAATTCCTGACTTTTCTTTGGTAGATGGATTCCCAAATATTTTATACTCTCAACATTTGTTTGGAATGGAATTTCTCTTTGTATCTCTTGCTGTTGCATTTTGTTAGTGATATATAAAAATGCCGAGGATTTATGTGGATTTATTTTGTATCCTGCCACTTTGCTGAAATTTTGAATTATTTCTAGTAGCTTTTTAGCAGAGTCTTTGGGGTTCTCTAAGTATACCATCATGTCATCTGCAAAAAGTGATAGTTTAATTTCCTCATTTCCTACTCTAATTCCTTGAATCTCTTTCTCGGCTCTTATTGCCGAGGCTAGCGTTTCTAGTACTATATTGAATAGTAATGGTGATAGTGGGCAACCTTGTTTCACTCCTGATCTTACTGGGAAAGGTTGCAGTTTATTTCTATTGCATATTATGCTTACTGACGGTCTTAAATATATATTCCTGATTATTCTAAGGAATAATCCATTTATTCCTATACTCTCAAGAGTTTTTAGTAGGAATGGATGTTGGATTTTGTCAAATGCTTTTTCTGCATCTATTGAGATGATCATATGGTTCTTATTAATTTGATTATTAATATGGTCAATTATATTAATAGTTTTCCTAATATTAAACCAGCCCTGCATTCCTGGAATAAATCCTACTTGATCATAATGTATTATCTTGGAGATGATTTTCTGAAGTCTTTTTGCTAATATCTTATTTAAGATTTTAGCATCAATATTCATTAAGGAGATTGGTCTATAATTTTCTTTCTCAGTTTTCGATCTACCAGGTTTAGGTATCAGTACCATGTCTGTGTCATAAAAGGAGTTTGGTAGGACTCCTTCATCCCCTATTTTTTCAAATAATTTATATAACATTGGGGCTAATTGTTCTTTAAATGTTTGGTAGAATTCACATGTGAATCCATCTGGCCCTGGGGATTTTTTCCTGGGGAGTTGATTAATAGCTTGTTCTATTTCTTTTTCTGAAATGGGACTATTTAAGCAATTTATCTCCTCCTCTGTTAATCTAGGGAGCCTATATTTTTGGAGAAAGTCATCCATTTCACTTAAGTTATCAAATTTATTGGCATAAAGTTGGGCAAAGTAACTCCTTATTATTTCTCTAATTTCCTCTTCATTGGTGGAAAGATCCCCCTTTTCATTTGTAAGACTATCAATTTGATTTTCCTCTTTCTTTTTTTTGATCAAATTTACCAAAGGTTTATCTATTTTATTGGCTTTTTCATAAAACCAACTCTTGGTTTTATTTATTAATTCAATAGTTTTTTTACTTTCAATTTTATTGATTTCTCCTTTTAATTTTTGTATTTCGAGTTTAATTTTTGGTTGGGGGTTTATAATTTGGTCTTTTTCTAGCCTTTTAAGTTGTAAGCCCAATTCGTTAATCTTCTCTTTCTCAATTTTCTTCAAATAAGCCTCTAAAGATATAAAATTTCCCCTTATTACTGCTTTAGCTGCATCCCAAAGATTTTGATATGATGTCTCATCATTATCATTATCTTGGGTGAAATTGTTAATTGTTTCTATAATTTGCTCTTTCACCCAGTCATTCTTTAAGATGAGATTATTCAGTTTCCAATTACTTTTTGGTCTATTTACCCCTAACTTTTTACTGAATGTAGCTTTTATTGCATTGTGATCTGAGAAGAAGGCATTTATTATTTCTGCCTTCCTACATTTAATTTTGAGATCTTTATGTCCTAGTATATGGTCAATTTTTGTATAGGATCCATGAACTGCTGAGAAGAAAGTATATTCCTTCCTATTGCCATTCAGTTTTCTCCAAAGGTCTATCATACCTAGTTTTTCTAATGTTCTATTTACTTTTTTAATTTCTTTCTTGTTTGTTTTGTGGTTTGATTTGTCTAAATCTGAGAGTGCAAGGTTGAGATCTCCCACTATTATAGTTTTACTGTCTATTTCTTCTTGCAGTTCTCTTAACTTTTCCTTTAGAAAGTTAGATGCTATACCACTTGGTGCATATATGTTTAGTATTGATATGGCTTCATTATTTATGCTACCTTTCAGCAGGATATAGTTTCCTTCCTTATCTTTTTTAACGAGATCTACTTCTGCTTTTGCTTGATCTGAGATAAGGATAGCTACCCCTGCTTTTTTGGCTTTACCTGAAGCATAATAGGCTCTGTTCCAACCTTTTACCTTTACTCTGTATGTATCTCCCTGCTTTAAGTGTGTTTCCTGTAGACAACATATTGTAGGGTTCTGCTTTTTGATCCAATCTGCTATCCGTCTCCGTTTGATGGGATCGTTCATCCCATTTACATTTACAGTTAAAATTACTAATTCTGTGTTTCCTGCCATCGTATTATCCCCAGATTATACTTTTTTCCCTTGACCCCCCTGATCCCCCTCCCCGATATTTAATTTACAGACCCCCCTTGTGACGCGCAACCCTCCCTCTTTTTTTTTTTTTTTTAGGATCCCTCCCCCCTCCCTCCAAGTCCCTTCACTTATTCTCCTTTTCCTTTCCCCTTTTCCTCTCCCCCCTTTTAATGAGGTGAGAGAAAATTCTCTGAAAAACAAATATGTTAATTATTTACTCTTTGAGCCTCTTCTGATGAGAGTAAGATTCACACAATGATTCTCCCCCTCACTAAGTTCCCTCAGATATGGTGTATTTTCTATGTCTCTTCCTGGGATGTAGTTTCCCTCTTTTTATCACTCCTTCCCCTTTTTCTGAACCGACCTCCTTCCCTTTACCACACCCCCCTTTTTTTTCTTTTATATCAGTAAAATCAAATTATCCTTGAGTATTTTTTATATACCCACAACAGAGTTACAGTTCTCAAGGGTTCTGTGTACCTTTTTCTGTTTCTCTTCAGTCTTGTGGATGTAGATCAAATTTTTTGTTTAAGTCTGGTTTTTTTCTTAGAAACATATAGAATTCCTCTGTTTCATTGAATGACCATCTTCTTCCATGGAAAAAGATGCTAAACTTAGCTGGGTAGTTCATTCTTGGTTGCAGTCCTTGATCTTTTGCCTTTCGGAATATCAGGTTCCAGGCCCTTCTATCTTTTAATGTGGAGGCAGCCAGATCTTGGGTGACCCTTATTTTGGCACCTTGGTATTTAAATTGTTTTTTTCTAGCTGCTTGCAGGATTTTCTCCTTTGTGTGGTAATTCTGCAGCTTAGCCACAATATTCCGTGGTGTTCTTTTTTTAGGGTCTATTTCAGAAGGAGTTCGATGAATTCTTTCCACATCTACTTTCCCTTCTGTTTCTATTATCTCTGGACAGTTCTCTTTGATAATTTCCTGTAAAATAGAATCTAGGCTCTTTTTTTGGTCATAGTTTTCTGGAAGTCCAATAATCCGCAGATTATCTCTCCTAGATCTATTTTCCAGGTCTATAGATTTTCCCAGTAAGTATTTGACGTTGTTCTCCAGCTTCTCATTTTTTTTGTTTTGTTTGACTGATTCTTGTGTTCTCTGTGAATCATTCATTTCTATTTGTTCCATCCTGACTTTTAAGGAGTTATTTTCTTCTTTCACAGTTTTTAGTTCTTTTTGTAAATGCCCAATTTCGTTTTTAAATGAATTATTTTGCTCTATTGAATTTTTTTCCATTTCCCTAATTTTTTTTTTGAGAATTATTTTCTTTTTCCAATTCAGAAATTCTATTTTCTTGAGACTTTTTTATCTTTTCCAATTCAGAAATCCTACTTTCCTGTGTTTTTTTAACCTTTTCTAATTCATAAATTTTGTTTCCCTGCATCTCCTGTGAATTCTTTATTTTTTCCAACTCCAATTTCAGGACGTTGTTATTCTCTATCATAGCTTCCCTTTCCTTTCCCCATTTTTCCTCGATCTCCCTCAATTTTTTAAGAGCTTCTTCTAGGAGAGAGTTATGTGATGGGGGGCAGGAATCGTTCCCCTTTAGGTTGTTATCTGCTGACTCTCTGCTGTTAACTTCCTCGGGGTTGGATACCCGCTCTTTCTCTGTATAGAAGGAATCTATGGTTTTTCTAGCTTTTTTGCTCATACTTAAAAAAATCTTTTGGGGTCTTTCTCTGGGGTAGGAAATTATTTACTTCTTTACCAGCTTCCTCCCAGACCGGATGGATGCAGCGGCTCCTGAGCCTGAGCTAAGAGAGAGCTCTGGGAGAGAGTTCCCCACCCCCTCCCTGGAAGTGCCTCAGAGGTGATTAGCACTACTGTGCTTCGAGGGCGTAGAATAGTGAAGACAGCACGAAGCCCAGCCTATGTGTCCGGGTGGGGAGTGGATGTCTGCAGCAGGTGACGTGAGAAGCCCCTGCGCTCAAACTGGAAGTGTCTGCCAGAAACCGCGGTCCCTAGTTCAAAGGTTCCGCTTCTCTGGGACTTCCTGGAGCTGAGTTCCACTCCCTCCAGCTAAGCTAGGCAGTGTGTGTTGCCTTGGGCCGTATCCACCCACTTGTCAATCTCTTAACTATTCTCAGGTGGTAGCTGAGGCCACACCCCCTGGTGCTGAGTCTACTGAGTCACCCCCAGGGTCCGGGGAAAATCTAATCTGAGTTTTAAAATATTTTGGCTTTCTCTTCTGAACTGCTAAATAATTAGCAGAGAAGAGCTAACAGCCTGTGCCAGATTCCTTTACCTCAGTGGCTTCTCTGATCCCAGAGCCCCTCCCAGCGCAATGGGCGCAGTGTGCCCCTACCCCACCGTCTGTGCTGGTCTTTCTTATTCCTCCCCTGAGAACTGACCTTTCCTGTTGAACCTCCAGATTCTCTTCAGCTGGTAAGTCGTGCTTCCAGTCCTTGTGGTATCTATCAGTCCTGAGCTAATTTTGAGACTTAATTTATCTAATTGGTTGTGAGGGAGTGAGGACGTTCACTGAGTCGTTTGTTTCTTCTCCGCCATCTTGGCTCCGCCCCCCTGTATATGTGTATTTATATACACAGATGTGTGTATACTTGTATACATATGTGAACGTAGGATAATTGATATAAAGGGGAAGGATGCTAGAGGTCATATCTGCTCCAAACATCTCATTTCTCAGAAGAAGAAAACTGAAGGTCAGAGTAGTCACAAGTGTCATTCATAAGGTCCCACAGAGTTAGGATTCGAATCCAGGCTTTCTACTTCCACATTCATCATGCCACATGTAAAGCTAGCCTCTTTCCCTTAAAAATGACCAAGAATCTGCCTAGTCCCACCCATAAGTGAATAAAAGTGCTTTCTTCCTCACACTTAGTGAATACTCACCTAGCTTATGATTAAACAGAAGGAGCCTACACCTTTAGTTTTCTCCCTGTGAATGTCCCTAGCACACCCATCTACGTCAAAAAAGCTGGAAATGTCAGTGTATTATTTTATGTCTTTCTTCCATGGGTATTATTTGTACTGATGCTAATGTTAATATTCCTTGGGTTTAGTGTACCTTCTCATCTATTAGGAGGCTACTTGGTTGGTGAAGGCTATTCTGTGATAGAGATGATGATAAATGCGTGAAAAGATATCAAGTTCTGAAGTCAAGGAACTTGGGTTTAAATCCTGATTCTAACACTTAAAAATGTATGCTTTGATTAGAACGTCTCACTGATCTCTGAGATCCCTTCTAGTTGCAGACGCATGATCCTGTAATGATAAATTATGTCATTGAGATCTAGCTCCTGCTGTATCTTTGATATGTGAATTATTTGGAGACTGCCTCATCATTTAAGGGTGTGTGAAAAATCTGGGACCATTAACAATAGGGAATGAAGTAAGAATTATAATTACTTCTAAATAAAGCATCAATTTTTTTTCAAGGATGTCCGCTTCATTTTATTTGCAATTTTGTTTGTTTGATAGTCATTGTTTTTCTCCCAAATGTTTCCATGGATTTTTCTCTCTTAAATGATTCTCAAACCATCCCCATGGCTTCAATTTTTAGCATCATATAGATCAGAGGTATCAACCATGTCACCTGCTGGCTATAAGCCAGCCCACTCCACAGGAAGGCAGAGCCAGATAAAAATGTAATTGGGAAATATTTAACAAAATAAATAAGAATACAATAGAACATAGATAATGGTAATTGGTGGGTTTTCTCAATCAATATGCAGCCCACAGAGTTCTTTATGTACAGTTTATTGGCTCCTGTTTCTGCTTGATACTACTGAAGCATTTAATTTCTCAGCTCCACTATTATATTGCCAGTTACCTAGTAGACTTCACTTTGGAGGCAAGAAAGATTTAGTAAAAAGAACTCTAGATTGGAATCTAGGGGCCTAGAATGGTCAACATAGCATTCTATGGGATTTCAGACATCACTGAGTCCTATTTCTTCAGTTTCTACAAAGAGAAAATGAGAAACAGGGAGTTTAACTTTAATCCAAGGTCACAGAGATGGTGTTAGAAGGGGTAGCTCATGTCCATCCACTCCTATTCTAATGTCCCCCTGGGTTCAAAGCATGGTTGTTATATTTATTGGTTGTGTGACCACAGACAACATATTTAGTCTCTATAATAATTTATCCATTTGTCTGTTAGAAATTATAATAATAATGTTATGCAAATATTTCACAAGGTCATTGTGAGAAGTCTTAGAATGATTCCTGTAGAATTAAGAGATTAAGTCCCCATGAAAAGTCATGTAACTCTCATGTTAGAAATCAAGCTAGCTCTTGGTCCACATGTCTGACTACTTATAAATAACTTAGCTACTCTTTTAAGGTGTAGGCTTTTGGAATACACAGTTTGTACTTGACATTTTGTTTTTATCTTTTCAAATGTTTTTGTACATTGTAGGTGTTTATTTAAGAATTATTAATTACTAGAAAATTATTTTATTTAATTAGAAAATTAATTAGAAATTATTTAGAAAAAAAAATCCAGTTGGCTCCTTTTGTCCTTAACAAAATTACAATCCTATCCTGTCATGTCATTTTTTAGTAGAATAGGTGATCTCAAGGTCTGTATACACACTAAGATGGTTCCTAAACTGCCAATCAGGTGTTTCCATTAGTATCCCATTAATATTCCCCAAATACTGTTGAAAAAACTTTAGAAAGTCTATTATAAAACATGGGCATGATGTTTAATGTGTGTGTGTTTATTGGGGAGAGTCTTTTGTGTGTTTTGATCTACCACACCACATCCCCAAATATTGCAGAACCTCTTGGAAGAGACTTGAATTAGAAGAATTTGGTTTGTCACTCCACAAAGAAAAGGCTAAGTAAATGAAGACTGTCTGCTGTCTATATTTAAATAGTATTTGGGCAGCATGCTGGTCCTGGGACATCCCCAAGCATCTTTCCTATGTCTGAGTTAATCCAAATGAACTCAATACATAGTTCTTTAGAACTAATTATGTTGGCACTCTGGAGACGGAGACTAAAGAAGTAGTTCTTGTCTTCCAGAGCAAGCATACTGGAGCTCTCCAGCAGTATACACATCTGAGTTAGAACAGGACAATGAGCTAGATCCAGAGCTGAATAGTAAGAGGAAAGTAGGAAGGGATGCTCTAGGAAAATGGCAGTGCTCTTCTACTGATCCCAAAATTCCCATAAAAGCAAGGATTAATATTTTTAATACTAATACATTACTGGTAATTACCATATGGAAGTTAAACATGGGACCCTGAAAACTAATATAAGAATTGCATAGAACTCAGTGAGGAGGTACCTGGTAAGCAAAATCATATCGAACCAACTATAAATTCTGATGAATAAGTGGAAACATAGAGAACTCACAAATTGACATAGATCCAAATAAATAAAAATGGACATTTTCACTCCTAATAAAATGCAAGCTTCATTGCTGGCACCATTTTACTTTTATAGTCTCAGTGGTTTGCAATTGCAGGACTTGATGGATTAAAAACATTTTCCCTTTTCTATGAAGTACAGATTCAAAGTTGCATCAAATGTAAAAAATGATGTCAGCAATTTATTTGCAATATACAAAAAGTTATTAGAATGTTTTCATTATTTATTGATATTATTGAAATATTGATTATTATATTCTAGGCTACCAGCAATGGTGGGTGATTTAAGATCATCAAGGAAGCAGCCATGGGTAAAAGAAATTAGAGAAATAAAGAATATTAATGAAGCATTAAAAACATAGGAAAGAATCACAAATGAACGAGGTACTATTAGTACTATCCTTTTAAATGTAATATACACCAACAGCTCTTTTTGTATAAAGGAATTGGAAATTGAGGGGATGCCAATAATTGGGGAATGGCTGAATAAATTGTGGTATATCCATATAATAAAATATTAACATGTTATAAGAAACAATCAGCAAGTTGATTTCAAAAGAACCTGGGAAGACTTACATGAAGTGATGCTGAGTGAAATGAGTGGAACGTAGAGAATATTGTATACAGCAAAAAGATTATATGATGCTCAATTATGTTACATCTGCTCTTCTCAGCAATACAGAAAATTCCTTGTGATCAAAAATGTCATCCACATCCAGAGAAAGAGCTGTGAAGATTGAATGTAGTATGCAGTACAAAGGGAATTTTTTTCACTTTTTGTTGTTCTTTTCCTTTTTGGGGGCTTTTCTCATTTGTTCTTATTTTCCTTTCACATATGACTACTGTGGAAATATGTTTAAAGTGATTGTACATGTATACGCTATATCAGATTGCCTGCTGTCTTGGGGAATGGGAAGGGAAGAAAAAGGAAGGACAAAAAAAAATTGGAACTCAAACTTATAAAAATGAATGTTGAAACCTATATTTATATATTATTGAAAAAATAAAATACTACTAAGTGAAAAAAATTTAAGTAAAAATCTCTTTGTTATAAAGGATGCTTCTCTTCAAGAGAAAGAAGAAGGAAAATAGGGAAATACATCTGATTTAAAAAGAAAAGGTGTCAATTACAAATCAAGTTTAAACAATTGATTTAAACCCAAAAAACCCCAAAAAGCTCTTCTAGTTTTGTACAAATTCTACTCTTTCATGTCTTTGAATATTGAATATTTGTGTTTGTTAAATTCATAATAAAAAGGGGAAAAGACAGTTATAGATTTCCGAAAATAATTTTGAAAAACTTTGACAAACTATCTAAATTTACAGTTTGAAATTGCTCCCTTTTGGCTGTTTTCTTATGTTCCTTGAAAAAGACAGTCCATTATTCAGATCAGTATTTTCAAGGACTGTTCCCCATGTGTGGGAGGCTCTCCTTCCTCATTTTTAACTTCTAGCTTTGCTGGCTTTCTTCAAGTCCAAGCTGCAATCCCATCTTCCACTGGATGTTTCCTGGTATTTCCTAAATTTAGTGCCTTCTGTGTGTTGAGTATTTTCAACTTATCCTGTGTAGTGCTGTTGTATGTCATTTGTTTGGTTTTTGTTTTGTTTTGTCTTTCATTTTATCTTCTCTCATTAGATCACGAGCTCCTTTAGAGCATTTTTTTCCTTTTACTCTTTTTTTATATCCTTAGCAGTAGCTCATACAAATCCAATTCCCTTGCAAATCAGAGCATCCCCTTCATGATGTCATTTTTGATAAGCAAAGACAAACAACCACAATAATAATAGTAATAGAACTAAACATAGTACCTGGCTCATAAAAGATTTTTTTTAAATAAACATTTACTGACTGGCTAAGAAAATTCTAACATTTCATTATAAACTTATATTTTTAAATATTAAAAAGTAGTCTTCTTATGCTGTTTTGCCTTTTATTTTAAAATCTATAATATGTCTATATGTGTATGTATGTATATGTATAAGCATACATAAATATATACATATATATATATATATATATATAAAAAATGGGTCTCTCAAAAAGGACAGAGATATATGTGTTAAGTATACACATATAATATGTGTGATGTATGCAGATAAAAAGTGACAGAGATAAAACCTGTCAATGAATCAGACTATTTAAAGTGCGAAGTTATGAATATGATTAAAAATCCACTGTGGTGTGTTTTTTTTTTTAATCCAGATTTAGCATGAATGTCCTACACTTGCGTTACATTTTGATCCTGCCTTTATGAGCTGCACATTTAATTCATTCTCCACTAATAACAATCATATCATTCCTCTTTCAGGAGTAGGTGCCACAGATATATTTCTTCCTCTTTTCTTTCTAATTCTGCCAAATGAAGCCCTACAGTCTCTCTCTCTCTGAATAGGAGTGACAGACTGACAGGTGTTATCAGCAAGAACTCCACCGATGGAAAGATTTGTTTGTCTTTTAATAGCATTCAATAAGGCATAAAAGAGAGACAAAGCAGTGGCGTCTGCAGCTTGTGGGAGCCTTTGGCAAATCATCATTGTTTAAAAGATGTAAAATCCTCACATGGTTGATTGGGTCACAAAACCTACATTCTACACCAGGCTGGTTTTAATACTCAGCCAATAACTTAATTATGTCTTGTTATACCAAGAAAAAAAGACAAATATCACCGCTTCCCATCTGAAGTAAAGGACTTCATAAAAAAATTTAAGGTCAAGTATAGTCTGAAGATGGCATAAGATTCCCTCTTCAAGGTCGGTTGTCTCTTTGTCCTCTCACTGTGTTTTCTGCTATGAGCATCTTCTCAACAATCCATCCCTCAGTGTTGGATCTCCTCTCTCTCCTACCTTGAATTAACTCCCCAGAGAACAAGATGATCTCTAAATTCCTCTCTTTTGCTGAGAGTGGCCAATTAAAAACTGACTGATTTAATTAAAAACAAGTTAAAATCAGCCAGTTCCTCATGCTCTTCCTATCAGTGGTCCTTCAAAGCCATTTGGCATGGGAGACTTCCCTGTAATATCCTTCCATCCATCTGTCCAGTCATAGCCATGGCCTTCCAGGAATCTCAGGTAGACATGGAGGGCTCTTGTGTAGTGAGGATCCCAGGGACCTGTATCAAAGAACTGCACACTGAGATTGCCCCCTCATCGCCTTCCCTTCCGTATGTCACGGATGTCTGATCATCGATCAGCCTTCGAGCCAGTGGGGCTTCAGTGGAGTTAAGGACAGGAAATTCTCCTTGTGAACAGAACTCTTCATTATGGCTTCTACAGAATTATTTCATCAGCAAGATCTATTTCACAAACAGATTTGTATTGTACATGCTTAGGGAGGTAGTTAATGAGGCTATTCATTGTCCAAATTTGACTAATTGATACGCCTGGAAACTGCCTAGGAGCTAGTGTGTGCTTTGAAATGAAGTATCTGAAGAAATAGATCAAAATAAATACAAAGTTAAAAATAATTCTAAAGACATGTTTGCGTTTCTAGCCATTGCAGTTATTCTATTATAAGACAGATGATTTGCAACAAGCATTTGAAATAAGATTTTGGCCTGGGAGAAAAAATCACAAGTTATAATCAGGGGGTAAAGTAGATAGTAGGTGGAAATGGATGCACTCCCTAATGGTACAGAGAGAGAGAAAAGAAAGGAGTTCAAACATGGTAATTTCCTCATTTTAATACTATATTCTCATTAACTAGATGGGGTATTCAATTGTTTCCTAACTGATAAGAATAGCATTGCTAATGCCATTTAAATGTGTTATTTTCTAAATTTAGCATCCTGGGTGAAAGCCCCAGTTATCCTGTACTAAATATGTGTCTGTCAGGAAGTATTGTGAGAATCTTCATCCCTCTGTCTCACACAATGGCTGTACATCTACCTGGTTAAATACACAGTCTGATCTCTTCCCTATTATCCCTTCCCAAAAGAATAAAAAGTTCTGGAAGACAACAACTACTTCTCTAGTCTCTGTCTCCAGAGTGCCAGCATAATTAGTTCTAAAGAACTGTGTATTGAGTTCATTTGGATTAACTCAGACATAGGAAAGATGCTTGGGGGTGTCCCAGGACCAGCATGCTGCCCAAATCATTTTAGAAAGCAAAGAACTAAAGAAAGCCTGAAACTTTGATCTGTTCCATCAACTGGATTATCTTCATTTCTTTACAGAGCTAATTTTTATAAAGTCCTAAAATGATGTTTAAGTCACAAGTAATGATGAGACTCATATTGTGGTGCAATCTATGTAAACTTATTTGTCTGATGTCAAGGATTCTCAAAAATTCTCTTAAAATCCATTCCTAGTAAATGGATGAATTTAAATCAATTGCTATCATCCCCTACATGGTAGCAATTAAGGAAGGGCAGCTAGCAGGACCACCACTATCCTAGCCTCAGAATGTTACTAATCAGTAACTCTTCCCTCAAGCTTTTATTTTCCCTCTGAAATATGTGTTTGAACAATAAATTGGTGTGGATTAACTGTGAGAGAATTTTTATTTTTAAATTAGGCATTTGAAGATAAAAATGAATCTAATTAAATACTTTTACAAATAAAATACATTTCATTGAATAGGGATTCCTATATATGTAAATGTGTGTACAGACATATACGTGTGCATATAAATAAGCACATGTGTGCATGTACATATGTACATATGGATATATATATATATACATCTACTTCATTACCAATTTTTTGATCAAGTTATTTTATGGCAGTAAAATTCTAGTTAATAGAAAGGAAATTTTGCCCAGCCTTTTTTAATACTGTATATATATATGAAAAAGGAAATACATATCTTGCTCTTTTTTCTTTTTTCCTTTTTTTTTCTTTTTTCTTTCAAGGAAATGGAGATCTTTTGTTTGATGGCAGGAGGATAGAGGTGAATGGAAATAATTGTTTAAAAGGCATAATAAATGCAGAGGAAATACTTTTTTTTCATTCTGATTCATTGCAGATATCACAAAGCAGTCCATCTCTACAAATATAAAATGTGACCTGCTATAAAAGAACCAAGGTCAGTGAGGTCTGGCCATGCAAGTTAAAGTTCCCTCAGGCCTATTCAACCTTTTACAAGAACTTTTTCTAAGAAGAATTGAAGGAAAAAAAATTGAGTCACTAAAAAGTCTTTATTAAATTATTTTTCTTTGCTTACCTGAATCATCTTTCAATATTAGTATAAATATATAAAAGATTTTGTGTTTTTATTATGAACTGTACATATATATGTTTTAATATCCATTTTACATTTGCAGTTACTTGTACAAATATATTTACCCATCCATGGATCCATCCATCCATCCATCTTCATCTACATATTTTCTGTAGTCTCCCTGGGCAAACCAAAGGCCACTTCACTTCAGACACTTGACTACTTTTCTCATGAATAATACATTTCCACTGTAACATCTCTCTCAGGTTTCAAGTGAGTCCCTGTAGGATAGGAGCCATCAATTTATTCCTGTTCTTCAGAGTCTATGGTATTTTGTTGCTACTCAGTAAGTAATAACGGGTCTGATTCTCTCCTCATCCTTCATATCATTGCTTTGCACAGAGCTCTTTTGGTAGCCAGAAGGGACTCCACAAAAATAAAGTAGGTTTGAGGAAGCTGAGTAAAAATGAGGTATACCCTTGTTTGAAATCCCCATGAGGCAACAGTATTTCTTTACGACACTACCAAGTGACAAAGCCATCTGTTTTGACTCAGTCTATCCAGACTAGATTTATATGTTAACTGATATTTTACTTATATATTTAATAAAAGACTTTCTAGTTCATTGAAATGAACCCAGATGGTTCTTGACTAGGATGCTCATTATCATCATGATCATCAAACATAGTCAACTAAGTGATACAGTGAAGAAAGTGTCAAATCTGGAGTTAGAGACGTTCTTCTTCCAGAGTTCAAATCAGATACTTACTAGCTGTATGATCTTGGGAAAACCACTTCACCCTGTTTCCCTCAGCTCCTCATCTGTAAAATGAGCTGAATAATCTCTTAGTCAAGAAAACCCTAATTTTTTTGGCCACAAAAAATTGAGCACTGCTGAAACAACTGGACAATAACCAAATAATTCTTGAGTATAGGCTCTGTTCAAGTCTTTATATTAGGTATTAAAAAATCTAAAAGATGCAACTCTTAATCGTTTCCCTCAAAGAATTTATATTCTAATGAGAATCAGTAATTGATTTTGTTATTGTTGTTTTTCTGAATTCAAATGAGTTTTAAATGCCAAGAGAAACTTAAGCCAAACATTCTGGAAAAGCCGAGTACCTTATATTTTCCCTATATTTTTGTTCCAGATAGGATAATTTGTTGATCTTTGTTTGCTTAGAAAGAGAAAAAACTTAGCAAAATTATAGAACTCTGAAACTGTAACTTTAGAAATTATTTGTCTCTCTTTTTATTCTACAGACAAGAAAACTGAGGCCCAAGGGTGACATATTTAGACTTAAGTCAAAGTGTGTCTTTTTATTCTTCTTTTGGAATAGAAGAAACGATTTAAAAAAAACACTTCATCCCCTTGTCAGGAGACATGGAAGAGAAAGCCAAATTGAGTGAACATTCAAACTTATATGCATTGAAGAAGATGCTCCTGCATTTCTAAGATGAACCATATCATATCCCAAAACAGCAAAAAGCAATTGAGATGGAACAAAAGATGTGGAACCCAGCTAAGCCAGTTCTTCAGAAATTTTTAGTTGAAAATGGAAATAGGAAAGCAAATAAAAGTGAAAAAGAACACCTATGATGGCAGTTCCATAGCCATCTTTTCTTATCAGAAATGAAAATGGCACCACAGGATGTATGTTCAGCAATCTCTATATCAGACATACTGGAGGAAGAAGTTATCATTCCATTTAAGAAGAAAAAAATTAAGAATAGCAACTGAAATTTAGCAAAACCATGCAGAAAATATCTGATGAACAACACAATTTTAAAGGAATTCTAAGATATAATATTTATGAAATTTCAGAGGCAAATATTTTGAGAAAAATCAACAAATATAGGTGATTACAAATATGTAAACAATAATTTACATAGGTACAATTGTTATTGATATGATATTAAATCTTATTTAAATAAATAAAAATAGTACTTAAGTAAAAATTTTAAAGATAAAAAATAAATATCAATATTTTTTAAAAAGCAATGGTCTATAAATCCTTGATGCAAAAATGAAAAAGGAACAATCTTGCTTTGCAAATTATTAAACAAATCAAATCTTTGTATTCATACATTTGATGCAAAGGAGAAAATATCATGTTTCTGATAATTATTTTTCCAAGAAACATATTTGACTTGATAGGGCATAATATAGATTGAAAGCTTTGACAAAATGTCTCAAATAATATATTCAATTTGCATAAGACTGTGTGAAAATTGCAACCATGGGATGATTTTGTTGACAGATTCGACATCTAGTGAGTCATAAAATGAGAGGCCAAGTTCATTTAAGGTGGCTGCCAATGTAATAAAATAATGTTTTGAATAGTCCATATAGAAAAGAGATAATCCATAGACATAAATAATATTCCCTGGATAATGCAGCTTGTAACTTAGTTATGATGCTCCAAAAGAATCTCAGAATCCCATGATACCTTTTATGTGAGATGTAAAGGCTTATTAAAACATCACATTAATTTCTGATTAGTTTTACCTACCATCGTAAAACTCCAGGATTTGTTGAAGCCCTTGGCATTTATAGTAGCTAAATAATTGTACTTAGAAAAAGGAAGATCTAGTCAAATCCTGATCTTAATAGTTACTATTTGTCTGACAATGGGTAAGTTATGACCTTCAATCTCTGTATAGAAAATGGTACTGATAATAATATCTGTAGTATTTAGATCTTAGATGAAAGCTTGAGCGGATTAATCAAGATCTCCTAATGATCACATAAGAACAACAATATACAGGATGCTCCCAAAGTCTAAATCCAGTTTTGTGCTTTAAAAGCCTCTAGAATAGAGAAAGGAAGAGAATGATCCAAGTTACAAGTGAAAATGTGAAGAAATGATCCTACATACTGAGATCTCATGCTGCTTCTCATTTTCAAAACCAGAGAGTTTACAATGGAGGCTAATCAACCAGAGGGACAGATGCTCCTGTCTCAAGGTCCAAAAAAATAAAATCCCACTGCTAGAAACAGACTTTCAAGATTTCAGGAAACAGGCTGTCCTATATCTGTGTATGTATATATGTGTGTCCATATGTATGCATATATAGAGAGAAAATATATATTTACATATATATATAATGTATTTATATATAATTATAACATGTATCAAGCTTTCACACACACACAGACATATATAATGAATAGTCCCATGTTTCATCTATATTATATAGTATACACTGTATTATAATGTATTGAGTACATTATTGAAGGTTGTTTTTGTTTGTTCTCGAAGAGGACCGTGATACACAAGTGAATGGATTTTACTCACCTCCTATTGAAATCCTGTGAACGAAAATCTTGAAAGCATATTTCTTGACTAGTAACAGTAGTATGTATGTGTATAGCTCTGTCTCTATCTCTATCACTGTCTCTATCTCTACAGATATCTCTATATCTATCTACCTGTATCTATATCTATATCTTTATCTAGCTATAAGTATGTATACATACCTATATCTATCCATAAACATCTATATCTATACAGATAGATAGGTAGATATAGTTTACTCGAAATATTCTGGATGAGAAGAATTAGTAAATATATTCCACTTTGTGGGGAGCAGTGAATCTGATAATTATTTATAAGCATCAGAGACATAGACTTACTTAAATCCCATGCAAATTTTAAGTTAAAGTACTTCGAACAAGAAGAACCCAATGTAGTGAAGAGAGAACTGCCCTCCAAACCAGGATGACTTTGACATATATTAACTCATCTGGATAATTCCCGGTGATCCAGGCAAATCACATAGACTCTAAATTGAAGAGAACGTGCTGACCAGCAATAGTAGAGTGAGCTATCCCAACAGGAGGATTCTGATGTCCACAGATTTTGCTCCTATAGCTATCCCTAAAATTATCTAACCTATATTCATAGAGCCATGACTTTTTTGATGTTCTTCCCACTGTTCTTTGTATTAATTAGTAGCCAAATTACAGGCCATGTACTGAAAAAGAGCTGAGTTCTAATCCTTCTTGTGATACATAATGCTTCACATCAGGCAAATCACTAAACTTCATTGAACCACAATTTCCTCAACTATAAAATGGGAGTGATAGCATCCTTAGTACCTATTTTATAAGTCTGTCCTGCAGCTCAAATAGTAGCAAGTTTTATAATCTCTTTGCAAACTCTACAATATTTCATAGACTTTGGTGATAATTCAATAGATGAGTCACTGGATTCAGAGCCAGGAGACTCAAGCAGATTTCCAATTTGAGGCCCCCTCCTGACTTTTCATAAAATCTTTTTTTAAAAAAATAATCAGGACTAAGTGACCTCCCCAGAGTCTGAGGCTAGATTTGCACTCAGGCCTCCTGACCTCCAAGGCTAGTGCTCTATCACTCTGCGACCCAGCTATACCACTTTTAATAAAACTGTAAAATTAATTACTTAAATAATATTCATTATGAATTTTCATATATGTTAATGTTGGAGTGAGTAGAATTAAAATATGAGAGAAAGAGAGAAAGAGGGAAAAAGAGAAAAAGAACAAGAATGAGAACAGAGGAGGAAGGGAGAGAAAAAAGAGAGAGACAGAGTCAGAAAAAAACTAGAGCATGTATAGATAGGTATAAATACAGGTACAGATCTAGATCTAAATCTCAGCAGTAACAGCAGCATCAATCAGTAGCATCCATCCCTATGTGTTACTGTAATTGACTGAAGGATGCTTTCATGGTTTGCAGAAGATGACCCTATTTCTGAACATTGTCATTCAATTACAAACAAAACAAAACAACATCAGTTTATCCACATCTTCAATATGCACTGAACATTAAATAAAAAAAGAATGGATTAGTGAGTTGTCACATAACTTTATCTGTGATGAAGATGAAGGTGATGTTGCTCTTTTATATAATGTCTCAAGTTCTGGTCCATAACATCTTTAAGAATCCTAACAATATAACACTTTACAAAATTCCCTATGTATAATTTATATTAGTATATATACATATGTGTACATATACACATATGCATATAAATACTTATATATTTATCTTATTGTATCCTTGTGAGATAGGTCCTATTTTCCACCTTATTTTACAAACTGAGAAACTGAGGATGAGAGAGATTACATAACTAGCCAACACCGCCAGTGAGTATTTAGGGGAGGATTTGAACTCATATCTTCCTGAATCTATATACTATATCCCCTGGTTGCATCAACTATGACGAAGAGAAGATTAAGGACAATAAGAAGAGCTGGTATTGACCTTGTGCCTTTATGTTTGCAAAGCATTTCTCACCCCATGGTCTCAAACAAAATGATTTCAACAAAGATTCTAGAAAAAAGCTATACCAAGGATACCTTTGTGGAGTAGAAAACATGGCAATTATCTTTATTAATCTGAAAGTTCGTCAAATGGCAGAAGGATTAGACTTCTGGTTGGTTTGAAGGAGACAAAAAACAAAGCTTAATTACCTTCCTTGGTACCTGATTTCTCCATTTCTACAACTCTTCCATGTTAATGGACACCTCTGTCAGGCTGAAATTATGGCTCAAAGGGTGGATTGCCCCATAAGATCTCTGAAACCCCTTAAAAGTCTGAAGTTCTGCAGCGATAAGAATTGAGAGGAAACTCAAGCACAATTTCATCCCTGCCCTCCTCCTCTGCTACTTGTCTGCCAAATGATTGCAAATGAGAGTTTTCTGGGAAAAAAAACCAAAAAACAAAAACAAAAAACACACACAAACAACAACTTTGTGAAGACTGCATATCTTATTCAGTATCATGAGTTCAGGAATTCTAGTGTGTCTGGAAATGTTTACTATACCTGTATATAAATATGAAAATGCAAAGGATTTGAATAAAATTTCAGATTTGGGCATTTGGGATTCAAATCTTGAAATGTTAACCCATCCTCCCCACAATTGAAATATTCCAAAGTCATCTGGAAGATATACTCTATTGAAAGCAAATCTCAAGTTTTAGTTCTTTTTCTAATTTGTTGTTGTTAATCTTATATAATGAACTCTTGTCTTTAGTCATTACAACAAGCCAGAGTGAAAACGTATTGGACCTGGAGTTGGAAGACCCGGATTTCACTGCTCCTTCTACACTATCTGACCAAAAGCAATTATATATAGAATCATTAATTTTAAACAACAAAGGCCATTTATTTTCATTTCTGCTCTTCTCCCTCTCCCTCTTTTCCTCTCATTCTACTTTTTCTCTTTATCATGATCATCATCCTTGCCCAAATCATTTTATCATTCTATGCCTCAGTTTAACCTTGTGTAAAATGAAGGTTTTGGAATCAAAATACTCCCCTCTTTAATTGCTAAATTTATAATTTGTGAGCTTTGGTCTAAGTAAAAATGTTCTTTCAATTAAACCATTTAAAATTTTTCCACTTATTTCTTTGTTCCATGCAGAGACACAGCCACATAAATTGAACAAATTAATCGAACTTTAGTCTGACTTGTTGAAAAGTTGGCCACCTTGAAAGAAAATGACGCCTCTTGATATCTTTCACATTGATACATAGTCCATACTTTTTTATAGTTTTCAATGAAATTTGCTGAAAGGATGGAGTTTATAGCAATATGTTACTGCCCCAGGAGAGTACTATAGCTCACAAGATCATGAGAAATTATTAATAACTTACAATTTTATTGAGCCCTTTAATTTTTCAAATTGCTTTCACTTTTATAATCTCATTTTTCCTCACAAGAAGCCTTTGAGGCAGAGAAAGCAAGTACTATAATTTGAATTTTAACACTCAAGGAAACTGAGGCACACTAAGGTTAATGTCGAAGTTAATAAATGCCAAAGCCTGGAGCATAATGTCAGTATCCTGATTTTCATTTCCACTCTAACCTTTTTTTTAAATAGGACCCTCATTCTTGTACAGTTTTTAAGAAAAAGAAATTCAGGAAAATTTAGAATTTCTCTTTAATAATGTTTGCTGAAATAATGGGGGTTTTATGTCAAATGACTGATGTAAATATTACTATGAAATCAATTTAACCTGATATCATATCAAGTGGATGATAAAAATAACAGGTAAACAATGAGTTATATTGTAATATTGATTAGCATCCCATTTTGTATTTATCTCTACTCATTATTACAATGGCATATAACAAAAAGTGTATGACCAAGCACAAATTGTTTAATTTCTCTAGATCTTAATGTCCTCATCTTTTAAATTGCCATTATTACCATCATACCTATAATTAGCTGTCCCACCTGGTTATTTGAATATTGAATAAAATACAATGTGCAGAGTACTTTAAGCACTAAAGGAAGGCCATTTTTTATTACATACTGTTATGAGCTGTCTGAAGCAAAATTAATTAAATGTTTTATCATAAGGAAGAATATAAAAGATTTTTTAAAAATATATGAGTGTATGTTTTCTCTACTGTGAAATTTAAACTAATCTCTAAATTCTCTTCTGATTCATTGATTTCCACATGGAAAGTCTCTTTTATAAGAAATCAGAACTCATGTTTAGTATGGGCTGGCTATCTGTCTCAGTGTTTCACATGCACACACACAGATATATATATACATATATATATATGTATATATATATATATATAAATACAAATACATATATATATATATATATATATATATATACTTACTGTATAGAGAGTTATACATACAAAAGTATATGGTATAATATAGTTTCATATAGCATACATTTTTGCCAATGGGAATTTTTGTTCTAGTTTAGCATATAGATTCATCTTGAATAGATTTAAAGAATCCAATAAATGCTATCACATTTCTTCACCCACATGCTGAAAATTCAATGTGCAATGTTTCCCATGTTTATTGAATTTACCACTGTAATACCTGGACTTATGGCTTTTAATCATAATTTCACTTCTTATATGACTAAGTGCACAAAAAGAGATGGCATATCAGACCATCATTGTAAAACATAAAGATTCAAGATAAAATGTTAATCGACTTCTATATTTCCCACATTCAGTGTTAAATGTTGAACTTTTTCTATCATTTCAAAGTTGATTATTAAATATTTATAACTTCTCTTTAAAAATCAAAGGATCAAAAAGTAGTTGGAAACATTGAATTAAATGCTTTAATTGTGTAAATAAGTCATTATTGTTCAGTTTTTCAGTTTTATCTTATTCTTTGAAACTCCCGTTTGGGATTATTTTGGCAGAAATACTGGAGTGGTTTTCCACTTTTTTCTCCAGCTCATTTTACAGATAAAGGCAAACAGGGTTGAAATGACTTGTCCAGGTTTATACAGCCAATAAATGGCTAAGGGCATATTTGAACTTGGGAGAATTAGTCTTCCTGATTCCAGGCTAGGCACCCATCAACTGTGCCCCATTACTTCTCTGAATTAGAATATTTTTCGTCATAAAAACCAGAGTTTAGTTTAACCATACCCCTTTTTTTTTTTTAATTAATGAGAAACCTAAGGGAAGAGAACTTAACTTACTATTTATTCTATGGTCATGCAGCTACTTAGTGATAAAGTTGGTAGTAGCACAGTGTTTTTACATTAAAAAAGTAGATAAAGGGCTGTCAGATGGGACAGTGGATAGAGCGCCAGCCCTGAAGTCAGGAGGACCTGAGTCCAAATCTGGCCTCAGACATTTAACACTTCCTAGTTGTGTGAACCTGGGCAAGTCATTTAACCCCAGTTGCCTCAGGAAAAAAACAGATAAACTTTCAAATATGTAAACAGAGCAAATTCTATTCAATAAATCAGGCAAGGAACTGGTAAAACTTAACTCATTATTTCCTTTTTTAAATTTTATTTTTAATTCATGGAATAAAGTAAGCATTTCTATAACATAATACAATAAAAAGATGATTGGACATAAAACTGCAAATATAGTATATACATCATGCAATTCCTTTCAAATATACAACAAAATTATTATGTGATATTTTTTTCTTTCCCCCACAGCCTTTGACCTGCCCTAGACTTGGCTATCATTAGACACACACAAGTATATATGTTTACATATAAATTTTACATGCTTCTATTTATCAGGTTTTTTTTTTCTCTTGATGCAGACAGCATCTCTCTTTATATGTCCTTTATATAAACATATATATATATATATATATATATATATATATATATTATATATATAAATTTGGGTATTTATTAAGTTAGTCAAAATGACTTATTTGCTCAAAATTATTCTTTTTTTTTTTTTTTTTTTTTTTAATTTTTTATTTTATTTTATAATTATAACATTTTTTGATAGTACATATGCATGGGTAATTTTTTACAACATTATCCCTTGCACTTACTTCTATTCAGATTTTTTCCCTTCCTCCCCCAACCCCCTCCCCCAGATGGCAAGCAGTCTTATATATGTTAAATATATTACAGTATAATTTAGATACAATATATGTGTGTAGAACCGAATTTTTTGTTGCACAGGAAGAATTGGATTCAGAAGGTAAAAATAACAGTTTACATTCATTTCCCAGTGTTCCTTTTCTGGATGTAGCTGGTTCTGTCCATCATTAATCAATTGGAATTGGATTAGCTCTTCTCTATGTTGAAGAAATCCACTTCCATCAGCGTACATCCTCACACAGTATCATTGTTGAAGTGTATAATGATCTTCTGGTTCTGCTCGTTTCACTCAGCATCAGTTGATGTAAGTCTCTCCAAGCCTCTCTGTATTTCTCCTGTTGGTTATTTCTTATAGAACAATAATATTCCATAACATTCATATACCATAGTTTACCCAACCATTCTCCAATTGATGGACATCCATTCATCTTCCAGCTTCTAGCCACTATGAAAAGGGCTGCCACAAACATTTTGGCACATATAGGTCCCTTTCCCTTCTTTAGTAGTTCCTTGGGGTATAAGCCCAGTAGTAGTATGGCTGGGTCAAAGGGTATGCACATTTTGATAACTTTTTGGGCATAATTCCAGATTGCTCTCCAGAATGGTTGGATTCTTTCACAACTCCACCAACAATGCATCAGTGTCCCAGTTTTCCCACAGCCCCTCCAACATTCATCGTTATTTGTTCCTGTCATCTTAGCCAATCTGACAGGTGTGTAATGATACCTCAGAGTTGTCTTAATTTGCATTTCTCTGATCAATAGTGATTTGGAACACTCTTTCATATGAGTGGAAATAGTTTTAATTTCATCATCTGAAAATTGTCTGTTCATATCCTTTGACCATTTATCAATTGGAGAATGGCTTGATTTCTTATAAATTAAAGTCAATTCTCTGTATATTTTGGAGATGAGGCCTTTATCAGAACCTTTAACTGTAAAAATTTTTTCCCAATTTGTTACTTCCCTTCTAATCTTGTTTGCATTAGTTTTGTTTGTGCAGAAACTTTTTAATTTGGTGTAATCAAAATGTTCTATTTTGTGATCAATAATGGTCTCTAGTTCTCCCTTGGACACAAACTCCTTCCTCCTCCACAAGTCTGAGAGGTGAACCATCCCCTGTTCCTCCAATTTATTTATGATTTCGTTCTTTATGCCTAAATCTTGGACCCATTTTGATCGTATCTTAGTATGTGGTGTTAAATGTGGGTCCATGCCTAGTTTCTGCCATACTAATTTCCAGTTTTCCCAGCAGTTTTTGTCAAATAATGAATTCTTATCCCAAAATTTGGGATCTTTGGGTTTGTCAAAGATTAGATTGCTATTTTTATTCACTATCTTGTCCTGTGAACCTAACCTATGCCACTGATCAACTAGTCTATTTCTTAGCCAATACCAAATGGTTTTGGTGACTGTTGCTTTATAATATAGCTTTAAATCAGGTACACTTAGACCACCGTCCTCTGACTTTTTTTTCATTAGTTCCCTTGCAATTCTCGACCTTTTATTCTTCCATATGAATTTTGTTGTTATTTTTTCTAGGTCATTAAAATAGTTTCTTGGGAGTCTGATTGGTATAGCACTAAATAAATAGATTAGTTTGGGGAGTATTGTCATCTTTATTATATTCGCTCGGCCTATCCAAGAACATTGAATGTCTTTCCAATTATTTAAATCTGACTTTATTTTTGTGGCAAGTGTTTTATAATTTTGCTCATATAATTCCTGACTCTCCTTTGGTAGATATATTCCCAAATATTTGATACTATCGACTGTTATTTTGAATGGAATTTCTCTTTGTATCTCTTGCTGTTGGATTGTGTTGTTAATGTATAAAAATGCTGAGGATTTATGTGGATTTATTTTGTATCCTGCGACTTTGCTAAAATTCTGAATTATTTCTAATAGCTTTTTAGCAGAGTCTTTGGGGTTCTCTAAGTATACCATCATGTCATCTGCGAAAAGTGACAATTTGATTTCTTCATTTCCTACTCTAATTCCTTGGATCTCTTTCTCGGCTCTTATTGCCAAGGCTAGAGTTTCTAGTACTATATTGAATAGTAATGGTGATAGTGGGCAACCTTGTTTCACTCCTGATCTTACAGGGAAAGGTTCTAGTTTATCACCATTACATATGATGTTTACTGAAGGTTTTAAATATATGCTCCTTATTATTTTAAGGAATAGTCCATTTATTCCTATACTCTCAAGCGTTTTTAGTAGGAATGGATGTTGGATTTTATCAAATGCCTTTTCTGCATCTATTGAGATGATCATATGGTTTTTATTAATTTGATTATTAATATGGTCAATTATACTAATAGTTTTCCTAATATTAAACCAGCCCTGCATTCCTGGTATAAATCCCACTTGGTCATAGTGTATTATCCTGGGGATGATTTTCTGAAGTCTATTTGCTAATATCTTATTTAAGATTTTAGCATCAATATTCATTAAGGAAATTGGTCTATAGTTTTCTTTCTCAGTTTTCGATCTACCTGGTTTAGGTATCAGTACCATGTCTGTGTCATAGAAGGAATTTGGTAGGACTCCTTCAATCCCTATTTTTTCAAATAGTTTACATAGCATTGGAGTTAGTTGTTCTTTAAATGTTTGGTAGAATTCACCTGTAAATCCATCTGGTCCTGGGGATTTTTTCTTAGGAAGTTGGTTAATAGCTTGGTCTATTTCTTTTTCTGAGATGGGACTATTTAAACTACTTACTTCTTCCTCTGTTAATCTGGGCAAGCTATATTTTTGAAGGTATTCTTCCATTTCATTTAAGTTATCGAATTTATCGGCATAAAGTTGAGCAAAGTAGCTCCTAACTATTGTTCTAATTTCCTCTTCATTAGTGGTGAGTTCACCCTTTTCATTTTCAAGACTATCAATTTGCTTTTTCTCTTTCCTTTTTTTAATCAGGTTTACTAAGGGTTTGTCTATTTTGTTGGTTTTTTCATAAAACCAACTCTTAGTTTTATTAATTAATTCAATAGTTTTTTTACTTTCAATTTTATTAATCTCACCTTTTATTTTTTGAATTTCAAGTTTTGTGTTTGTCTGGGGGTTTTTAATTTGTTCCTTTTCTAGCAATTTTAGTTGTAAACCCAATTCGTTGGCCCTCTCTTTCTCTATTTTATGCAGGTAGGCCTGTAGAGATATAAAACTTCCCCTAATTACTGCTTTGGCTGTATCCCACACATTTTGGTATGATGTCTCATTATTGTCATTTTCTTGGGTGAAGTTATTAATTATGTCTATGATTTGCTGTTTTACCCAATCATTCTTTAGTATAAGATTATTTAGTTTCCAATTATTTTTTGGTCTATTTTCCCCTGGCTTTTTATTAAATGTTATTTTGATTGCATTATGGTCTGAAAAGGATGCATTTACTATTTCTGCCTTACTGCATTTGATTTTGAGATTTTTATGCCCTAGTATATGATCAATTTTTGTATAGGTTCCATGAACTGCTGAGAAGAAAGTATATTCCTTTCTGTCTCCATTTAGCTTTCGCCAAAGATCTATCATATCAAACTTTTCTAGTATTCTATTTACCTCTTTGACTTCTTTCTTATTTATTTTGTGGTTTGATTTATCTAATTCTGATAGTGCAAGGTTGAGATCTCCCGCTATTATACTTTTGCTATCTATTTCCTCTTGCAGCTCTCTTAATTTCTCTTTTAAGAATTTAGATGCTGCACCACTTGGTGCATATATGTTTAATATTGATACTGCTTCATTATTGATGCTTCCCTTTAGCAGGATATAATGCCCTTCCTTATCTCTTTTAATTAGATCAATTTTTGTTTTTGCTTGATCTGAGATGAGGATGGCTACTCCTGCTTTTTTGGTTTTGCCTGAAGCATAATAGATTCTGCTCCACCCTTTTACTTTTAGTTTGAATGTCTCATCCTGTTTCAGGTGTGTTTCCTGTAAACAACATATAGTAGGATTCTGACTTTTAATCCAGTCTGCTAACTGCTTCCTCTTTATGAGGCAGTTTGCCCCATTCACATTTATGGTTAGAAGGACTAATTCTATATTGTTTGCCATCCTATTAACCCCTGCTTATGCTTTTCCCCTTTCCTTCCCTTTTACCCTCCTATCCAGTATTAAACTGGTAAACACCACTTGCTTTTCACAGCCCTCCTTTTTTAGGATCCCTCCCCCACCTTAAAGATCCTCCCCTTATTTTACCCCTTTTCCTCGAAATTACTGTATTCCCTTCCCCTTAGCTTACTCCTTCCCTTTCACTTTTCAATGAAGTGGAAGAAGTTTCACCATAAATCGAATATGTCTATTGATACACACTATGTTCATCTCCCTCCTTTCTTTCTCTCAGATATAATAGGTTACCTTTGCCTCTTCATGAGATGTAGTACCACCACTTTATACTTTTTTATGATATAATCTCCTTTCCACCTCTAGTTTCTAAGACAAATTGTACATATGTTCTTTACATATTTTTTGACAGAAGTATAGTTCTCAAGATTTCTTTTTACCTTTTTTAGAAGTCTCTTGAGTTCTGTATTTGAAGATCAAACCTCTTATGTAGGTCTGGTTTTTTCATCAAAAATAGATGGAATTCATTTATTTCGTTAAATGTCCATCTTCTTCCCTGGAAAACGATGCTCATTCTTGCTGGGTAAGTTATTCTCGGCTGCATACCAAGTTCCTTAGCCTTTCGGAATATCATGTTCCAGGCCCTGCGTTCTTTTAATGTGGACGCTGCTAGATCCTGTGTTATCCTTATTGTGGATCCTCCATATCTGAATTGTTTTTTTCTAGCAGCTTCCAATATCTTTTCCTTTGTCTGATGGTTCTTGAACTTGGCCACTATATTTCTTGGCGTTTTGATTTTAGGGTCCCTTTCAGTAGGTGATCGATGAATTTTCTCAATGTCTATTTTACCCTCTGTTTCCAAAACGTCTGGGCAGTTCTCTTTGATAATTTCCTCGAAAATGGTGTCCAAGCTCTTTTTTTCCTCCCATTTTTCAGGGAGTCCGATTATTCTCAAATTGTCTCTCCTGGATCTGTTTTCCAGGTCTGTTGTCTTTCTGGTAAGGTACTTGACAGTCTTTTCAATTGTTTCATTTCTCTGGTTTTGCTTGACTCCCTCTTGGTTTCTCCTTGAGTCATTCATTTCTACTTGTTCCAGTCTAATTTTCAATGATGTATTTTCTTCACTCACTTTTTTTATATCTCTTTGTAATTGTCCAATTGAGTTTTTATCTTCTATGGAATTTTTTTCCATTTTATCCATTTTATTTTTTAGAGAGCTGATTTCTTTTTCCAGCTCTCTAATCCTGTTTTCCTTGGAGTTGTTTACCTTTTCCAGCTCACTAATCCTGTTTTCCTTGGAGTTGTTTACCTTTTCCAGCTCACTAATCTTGTTTCTCAATGATTTGATTTCTTTATCCATTCTTTCTTTGAATGCATGGGATGACTTCTCCAGGCTCTCTTGCCAAGCTTCCCTTTCCTTTTCCCATTTCTCTTCCAGCTCTCTTGTGAGAGCCTTTTTGATTTCCTCTATGAGGTTCTTTTGTATTGAGGAGCAGCTTATATCCCTCCCAGGGGATACATCTGGGGACATTCTGTTCCTAGTTTCCTCAGCATTTGAAGTCTGCTCCCTCTCCACACAGAAGCTGTCAATGGTTAGAGCCCTTTTGAATTTTTTGTTCATTTTGTCAGAGTAGGAATCAAAGAAAACAAACTGACAAGAGAAACAATTGGTCTGTTTTGCGGGGGATGGGGCTGGATGGTATTAATGGGCTTCCTCTACAGACTGGGGGTAGGGCAGCAGAGAGCCACTAACAGAACAGCAATGACTGTACTGAGTCTGCGCTCTGAGGCTCTGAGAACGCACCGAGTCAGTCCAGGTGGGGGTTGGGGGTGGCCGGGCTCTAAGAGACGCTGGCTTTCTGGGGTTTTAATCTTCACCTCCGGTGTTTACACCCTCTCTGCTGCTCCTGGCTTGCTGCCAAGATGGAGCATCCACACTGGGGCAAAAGCCCTTTCGCAGAAACTGCAGAGATCACACCCCTCCCCCTCCGGTCTGAGCTGTGTGAGCTGCCTGTCTTGCTCTGGCTGTCTGCCCTCAGTCTGCGCCCAGTCTGATTGACCCTCCCCTGAACAAACACAGACCTTTTCTGGCGACTCTCAAGGATGTCTTCTCTTGGTGATAATTTGTGGATTTCTTTCTGGGTCAAGCATTAAGTCAGAGGCTTGTCATGAAGTAAGTTCTGAGAGAAAACGAGGAGCTCAAGCAGCTGTCTGCCTCCACGCCGCCATCTTGGCCGGAAGTCCGCTCAAAATTATTCTTAAGACAATATTACTATTGCTTTATACAATGTTTTCTTGGTTTTGTTCACTTCACTTTTCATTATTTACTGCATGTCTTTATTTTTTTTTTATTTTTAATTCCAAATGCTGTCCTTCCCTTCACCCATTTCCCCTCATACTGGAAGAACAAAATTTATGATTTATGATTATCCAGGATATCTACATATATATATATATATATATGTAGATATATATGTATGTATAGATAGATAGATAGAGATATATATGTATATAATTATGCAAAACTTTTTCACCTTAAACACATGCATAAAAAGGGAAGAAAAATAAAGAGAGTGAAAGAAAATGTGCTTCAATCTGCAATTAGAATTCATCAGTACTCTCTCTGGGATAAAAATCTCTCTCATTATGAGTCTTTTAAAATTATCATGGATTATTGCATTGCTCAAAGTAGTTAAGTCTTTCACAACTGATTATGTTTTAATGTTGCTGTTACTATATACAATATTTTTTGCTTCAATTTATTTCACTTTGCATCAGTTTATAGAAATATTCTCCATTTTTTTCTAAAACTATCTTCATTATTTTTTCAACACAACAGTATTCCATCACAATCACAAACCACTATTTGTTCAGTCACTTTCCAATTGATAGGCATCCCCTCAATTTCCAATTCTTTGATACCACAAAAAAAGATTGCAATAAAAACTGTTGCACTTATTCATCCTTCTGTTTTTTCTTTTACCTCCTTGGTAGAGAGAGTTGGTAATGGTATTGCTAGGTAAAAATCATATTCACAGTGTTATATTACTTTATATTACTATATTACATAGATCCAAATTGTTCTCGAGAATGATTGGACCAGTTTCTAGCTCCACCATATCTGTTGATGCAGGAATATTGCTTTTGTTACTGATATGACTAATTAAATTAATAATTTTCTTAATATTGAATCATCTTAGCATTCCTAATATAAATCCCACCTCACTGTAATATATACTTTTGTAATATATAGCTATAATCTTCTTGCTATTATTTTATTTAAACTTTTTACTTTAGTGTTCATTGGGGAAATTGATAATAGGGTATATAATTTAATTACTTTTCTTTGTTTTTGCTTTCCCTGGTTCATGCATCAAAATTGCATTTGTGCCATAGAAAAAAATTCATACAACTTCTGATTTACCAATTTTTTCAGACAGTTTTTATAATATTGGAATTAATTGTTCATTAAAATTTTGGTAGAATTTACTTTTAAATCCATTAGGTCCTGGGAATTTTTTTCCCTAGGAAACTCATTTATGGTTTGTTCATTTCCTTTTCCTAAAATAAATTTATTTATTAAATTTCATTTTCTGTTAATTTGGGAAATTTATACTTTGATAAATGTTTATTCATTTTATTTAGCATGTCTGTTTTATTTGCATAAAACTGGAGAAAACACCTCCTAATAATTTCATTAATTTCATAAAGAAAATTATTTCCTTGCTGGTATGCTTTTCATTTTGGATCCTAGTAATTTGGTTTTCTTCTTTTCAAA
The DNA here is from genome assembly GCF_048593235.1 of Sminthopsis crassicaudata. Classification (NCBI taxonomy): domain Eukaryota; kingdom Metazoa; phylum Chordata; class Mammalia; order Dasyuromorphia; family Dasyuridae; genus Sminthopsis; species Sminthopsis crassicaudata. The sequence goes on along the minus strand of NC_133619.1, from coordinate 19,565,229 downwards.
AAAGCGAATTAACCAAACATTATTTATTTTAGTGTTTTTTTTTTTTTCATTTTAGTTTCACTTATTTATTCAAAAGAGCTTTTTTTTTTTTTTTTTTTTTTTTTTTGGTAACTTTCAATTTCATTAATTTCTCCTTTGATTTTCAGGATGTCTATTGTGATATGTAATTGGGGATGTTTACCCTAGTTTTTTTCCTAGTTGTTTTTATTTTAGCTGAATGTCCAGTTCACTGTTTTGCTCTATTTTTATTGTCATAATAATAATTTAGAAATTTAAAAAAAACTCCCTAAAGTTTGAGTGCATCCAACAACTTTTGATATATTGTCTTATTGCTGCCATTATGTTTAATGAAATTGATTTGTTCACTGGTCCACTCATGCTTTAGGTTAGATTACCTAAAATGGAATTAAATTCGGACACATGTTTCAAATACTCTTTATTGGATATAATGTTTATTGTACTATGATTAAATGTACCCCAAAAAGATCCTTTTACTATATCTACTTTTCTACATTTGTTTCTGAGATTATTAATGCCATAATACACGGTCATTTTTTATAGGAAAGACAGCTGAGAAAAATATATGTGCCTTTTTAGTTCCTATTTAATATTTTCTAAAAGTCTATCATTTAGAGTTTTCTAATTTTTCTAAGCCTCTATTCATTGCCTTACTTTTTTCTTCTATATATTTATTATTTTAATTTGTGTTTAGATATATCTTATTCTGAGAAGAATAACATTGAAGTAATCCATTAGAACAGTTTTTCTAACTATGTTTTTTCTTTTACTTTTCTTTCAAAAATGTGAATGCTGTGCTTCTTGGTGATTTTGTGTTTTATATTGATATTAATTCATTGTCTATGGCATCTTTTAACAACGAGTAGTTTCCCTGAGTAAATATTTTTAAGGAGATCTCTCTTTTAAGTCTTTTTTTTTTTTACTGCTACCTTTTTTATTCAGCTGAAGTATGACATTCCCTTCCGTATTCTTCTTTTAATTCTCTTCATGTACTTGTGTTTCTAATATGTTTCTGAGAAATGCATTTTGTTTGATTCTGGTTTCTAAATTTATTCTTCTATCCTTTACCTTTTATAATTGAGTTCAGCCTATTTACATTCACAGTTATTATTGTTAAGTGTATATTTTTCTCCATCCTATTCTCCTCTATTTTTCCTTTTATTTTTTAACTCTGTTCCTTCCTCAAAGTTAGGTTTTGTTTCTGATCACTTACTCTTTTAATTTACCTTATTTCTTATCTCTTTGCGTATGTATATACAAATATACATATATATTCTTCCCTCTTTGAACCAGTACAGATGAGAGTAAGCTTTAACTTGGTATTCAGAGCAGGTTTCTCCTCTATTGTAAAATCTCTTCCTTATCTACCTCTTCCATGCATTTTTAAAGTTACTTAGAGGGGAATATTAGGAGAGCTCAGAACAAATATTTCCCTTACTCCACCATATTTTCTCTGCATCCACTATGTACACTTATAAGCATAGGGGGTACCAAATGATTTGAGGTTGGCTACATAAATTGTGGTACTTCAATGAAATGGAATTTATTGTTATTGTTGATAAGAAATTACAAGCATGGGGAATTCAGAGAAACATGAAAAGCCATATATGAACTGATTCAGTGGACAGAGTACACAATCTGGAGTTGGTAAAAATTGAAGAATTGAAATCTAGCCTCAAACATTTATTAATTGTGTGACTTTCAGCAGGTAATTTAAATTCTGTTTCTTTCAGTTCCCTCATAGCACATACTTACTGTGCTATATGGCTCAAATGAGCTAAGATTTGTAAAACATTTAGAACAGTACCTGGTTGACAACTGTTATCAGTATCATACTAAAATCAGCTGAACTATATATATATATATATATATATATATATATATATATGTATATACACATATATAATAGCTATAATAATGGAAACAGTGACAATGAGAAGAGGAAAATGAACTTTTATTAATTTTAATGAATAATTTTGATATACAAGAACTAATGATGAAAATTTTCTTTCCTCTCAGTAAATGAGAACATAGTGTATAGTCTCAGATATGATTTTTCTGGCAGCTGGTCCTGCTAAAACATATGCAATTGATACAGGTAAGAATGTGGGGCTTGGAATCATGACTATTAAAGGGAAATTATTGTAGTATAATAATAAAGGGCAAGGGTAAAACACAAAAAATCTTTCAGATCAAATTCAAGTTTTAACAATTATGAAACACAGGATAACATGTTTTACTAAACTGTAACTTTATTTCCCTTTTAAGTTGACCTGATTAAATAGACTATAAGTTATTTCTCTCTTATTTCATAGATAGTTGCTGAGCCATTCCAGTTTTAAAAACTTAATCATTTTATATTCAATATACTGGTTATTCTCTTTAAATATAATTGGACTGTACTTCAGATGACACAGGAAGCCTACCAATGACTCGGTACAATAGGAAAAAAATCTGCTAATTACTAGAAGCAGTAATTAAAAAAAAAAAAACCTAATTTTTTTCCATGCTGTCACTATAACTGTAGTACTTAATGGATAATGGATTTTTAAAGGATACTTTTTTTAAGCTAATGTAGACCCTGTCTTTTGTGGTAGGCTTTAAGAAAAAAAAAAATGAACTGTTGTGAATTTTCCTAATAGCAATTCCACATAGCAGTTAAAATTCATTTATGTACCTGCATTTCTGGGTTCATGCACTAAAATACAATTGAAGGCTGTCTCTGTGATTGACATTCTTAAGGAAGCCATTTAGCAATTTACATAAAAAGTAAGGTCATCAAAAAAGAGAAGGTCATCAATGGGCATTATGGAACTCTGTTGGGGAGCCATCTGCACTCATAGTGACAACTTTTTTAAGTCTTACTTTGAATATTCTCATTATTGTGAATGCCTCTTTCTCAATCATTTGTGTAAAAAGTTTTTTTTTTTCATGTAAACGAACTTTATTCAAGAGATCAAATAACCAGATCCAAGAATTGAACAAAATGAAACAAGTTTTGTAATTGTTTTTGAGTCATTTCCCCTATTTTCTTGGGATTGAAATAGTTGCTTCTTATTACTGTAATTCTCTTAAGCAGGAAATGTATCCCCCCTATTCTTTCCAAATTCCAAAAACTTTGGTCTATGTTTGGAATTATAAGAGGAAAACAATCTACAATATACCTATAATATTATATGCCAAATGTTTTATAACCCCAAAGTACTAGAATCATTCAGTAGAGCCAAAATGGGGACCAAGGATATGTGGATCCATTATCATCCTATTAGAAGGATGATTTCACTATTTCAGGGTGATAAGCTCATTAACATGGATCCATTGGTGGAAAATCCAAACCATTTTTGTCTTCTTATTATGTTTATAGTAAAAGCAGCTGAGTCTAGGTTTTTATTTTTGTCTTTTAATTCTGTATTTAGAGTTAGAAGATTTTTATTTAAATCCTGGTTCTACTATTAACTGATGATTTGACCTTGGGTAGACCAAAAGTTCTCTAGTTTTCAACTTTCTCATCAAGGAATTGAGGACATTGAAATGGATTATTCAGATCCTTGCTAACTCTGAACTCTTCCTCAATATTTCAATGGATCTATGATCCCTTTGAAGCTGTAATTCAGGTCATATGTTAAAGCATGACAGTGCTTATCATGCATCACTCTGCTACCCTTTGGGTTAGCTTCAAAATCAGTTCTTTGGTTATTATAATTTTCCAAGACTCATACTCACTCAACATATCCCAAAGAATGATAATGCTAAATATTATGAGATTGTTTTTTTTCATGGAAATGGACAGGTTCATTCAAATATTTTTGTAATCTCTTGAAAGCAATCTTGCTTACTCTCCTCCTTCTCCTGTTAAATAGTAAGCCTGACTCAGTGTGCTTTAGCACTATGTCTATGATGAGAAAACTGGCAAATAGACACAATTGGATGGGCCAGTGTGACACAAATATATTATCTAACTAAAATGCAAGGGCACTATAAAAAGTCATCATGAAGAATACTCTGTATTACATGATATGCAATTTTATTAACTATGTATACATATATATATATATGTATATGTATACATATATATATATTTAAATTTAGACATTTATGTAGCAACAAATTCTAACTTAACCTTTCAAGTGCTTAAAATCTCTTTAACAAGACATTAAATATTCCCAATGAAAAATGGAAAAAAAATTCAGTGCTCGCTCTATATGATGCCAATGATACTTAAAAGTTTCCGGGGTCTGACATATTTGAATATCTGCATAGATTTTTAGACATCCATAAACGTAGAGCATCTTTGATAATCTATATTTGCTTCAGAAATAACTGATCAAAGGCTATAAAATCAAAGGGTGAAATATAAACTACATATAGGTCAGCTAAGACCTAGTCTTGATTATAATCAAATCCCTAGATCTAAGCCACTGGTGGTGATTTTGTGTGACATGCCTAGTCATTATTCCCTAAAGCAAAAGAAAGGGGAGAATGCTATGCACTTCAAATATACAGGATGTTAATCCTTTTAGCACTTCATTGGTGGGTGACAGTGAAATGATTTGTAAAAAAGAAATTAGCATATTGTGCCTGTTCACAGTTATAAATGGAAAGTAACAAAAACATCAAAGGCATTAAAGAAGAAAAATTCTGCGAAATGATTATGGAGTGTTTCTGGACCTGACTTTTAAGCTTTCATTAAAATAAGTATGAAGTTAAAACCAACTGGAGTTTTTTAAATTACTAGGAAATCACTGCCATTCTCTCTCAGGCTTTATCACAATCAAGTTATTATTTCATCTTTAACAAGCTTTTGTCCATGTTTGCTGGCAAT